>NW_026015631.1:0-97340 GCF_020379485.1 Brassica napus
TCTAGCTTGTGTTGAACAGAAGAGAAGATAGAGCTTGTACAACAATAGGGCAAGCTCTAGAAGATGTCTAGAAGAGTTCAATCAAGCTTCAGAAGTGTTCTGAAGTAGTTATCTTGTGAAGTTAAGTCTAGGAAAGACTTAGACTGATCATGTGAAGGCTTTGGAGGAGTTAGAGAGAAGATGGAAGTGTGGTGCAAAGATAGGGCGTTCAGTACGGCCTTGTACGGTCTAGGGTGAATCATGAAGGTGTTTGGATCAGTCAAGAAGGAGATAAGGCAATGTGCATAGTTAGGGATTGTGGTACGGACAGGAGGTCCGTACCATCAACCGTACGGCCACTCCACACGCCCAAGTCACCCGGTTCAGCTTAAATCAAAGATGAGCAATGTGAGGGCGGTTTACTTTGATCCAATCCTATCTTAAGTGACCGTTGAAGGCTTATGGAGGGAAGGAATATACCTGAGCATCTTGTGGTCCAAGAGACAGGCTGGAAAGGGAAAAGAAGCTTTACCTTTACAGCCAAGACCCATCTCCTCATTCAAAAGAAGCAATCTGAGCCTTCCATTTGAATCAGCCACGCCAGCTAGCACCAGAAACATCAAGACCAGTCTTCTCTCATCCTTACCATCCATTCTATCTTTTAATTACAGCCTTAGGATCTAGGTTTGTGATATAAGTTGTGTAAAGGCATATATAAGCCTCTTATGATCACTTTGTAAACCTTTAAGCTGAGAGAGTCTCTCTTCTTCATAAACTTGTTCTTGGTTCTTATTCTCTTGTTACTAAGTCTCTCTCTAATCTCCCATACACGTTCTCAGTCTCTCCCATACTCTCTTTGATTCTCTTAAACTCATTTCTATTCTTCATACTTCATCACACAACAATCTCTCATCTGTTCTTACATCACTCAAGTACTGGTACTCTGAAAACCTCATATGGTATCAGAGCCAGGTTGCTCAGACTCCTGGTGAAGACTTCCGCTACATCCACAAGCTCCCAAGCTCACGCCCTTGAAGATTCAGCTCACCTTGTCCCAAGTTTCTACCTTGAAGAGTTCTTTGACAGTCTTGTTCATCCGACTTCAACATAGAGTCCAAAAGAACCATTGTCATTGCTGTTACTCTCAATGGTCCCAACTACCTTCTCTGGTCACGCATGGTGAAGACAGCTCTAGGAGGGAGAGGCTTATGGAGCCATTGCCTCACGGATGCTCCAAAGCTCTCCAAGACTGCCGGTTCAAATGAAAGCTCAGCAGATGGTGAATCCGGTTCCAAATCTGTATCTGAGGAGAAGTGGGAACAAGAAGACCTCAAGGTCTTATCCATTCTCCATAGCTCACTGTCTCCATCCATCCTTGAAGCATACTCATACTGTGAGAGTGCTAAAGACCTTTGGAGTACACTTAACAAGATATATGGGAACATCTCCAACATCAGCCGAGTATTTGAGATCAAGAAGTCCATCAACATCCTATCCCTTTTGGATGAGGAGTTCACTGCGCATCTAGGCAAGTTCAGAGCCCTTTGGTCTGAGCTAGAGATGCTTAGACCCCAATCTGTTGATCCGGAGGTGTTGATTGAAAGAAGGGAGCAAGACAAGGTGTTTGGCCTATTACTCACCCTCAGCCCTGCCTACAGCGCCTTGATTCAACATATCTTGAGGTCTGAGAAGCTCCCAACACTTGAAGAAGTGTGTTCCCAAGTCCAAAAGGAGGAGGGAACAATCGGGCTGTTTGGAACAAAGGAAACACTCTCCTTTGCTTCTCAAGCTGAAAGAAGCTCTCAGCCCAACAAGGCGCCTTACAAGAAGGGGGATAGGAGAGGCCTGAAGTGTGAGCATTGCAAGAGGGATGGGCACACCAAGGAGAGGTGTTGGATACTGAATCCAAGCCTCAAACCTGCCGAGTTCAAGTGAACCGTGCCCATGGAGGTTCAAGAGATCAGCTCGGATCTCTTGTTTGTAAGCAAACCTCCTAACCCTTAATAAGAGCTTGTGTCTTTATTTATTGTGCTGTGAGTGGTGTCTAGAGTCCCAGAATCTCATGTCTTGTTATTGCATTGTCTTGTGTGTTGCCATAGCTTGAATCATCATGAATGGGTTGTAGAATTGAGTAGAATGTCTCTACTGCTTGCAACATGTTTTGAAAAGCTGTTTTGCATACATAAGCATGTCTATGTTTACTGATGCTAATGCCTATGTTTAATCCATCAATGAAAGTCTAGCATCAATTAGAAAATGCCTAAGTAGCTTGCATAATCTGAAAATGCTTGTGCTTAGAGAGATTGCTTGCAAAGATAGAACTTGAAAATGACTTGTTTTAATCTGTTGCAATGCTTGTGAGATTGGGAATCAAACTTGATGATTAATCAAGGATTGATCCCAATACTCTTGTGTCTTATCCTTGCTGGAGTTTGAGTGGTGTTTCAGGTTCACAAGAAGTGTTCTTTACTCACCACCTATCCAAGACAAGAGGACGACCTGAACCATTGTGTGGAGCAATGGGAAGATACTTGTGTGTAGAAGCTGGTTTAAGAAGCGCAGGCCACGAGGTTGTTGAGCTCCTGGTTCAAGACATACAAGCGAAAGACCAACCATTGTGTGGAGCAATGGGAAGGTTCTTGTGTGTAGAAGCCGGTTTAAGAAGCGCAGGCCACAAGGTTGTTGAGCTCCTGGTTCAAGACACACAAGAAGAAGAAGGTCACCATCTAAGCCATGAGGAAGGCTGGTGATCTGAGGGTACTTGAAGCTGAAGGCAAAAGGGTGGATCAGTGATTTAAGCGCAGCTGTTAGGGTGATGTGCTCCTGGTCTTGAAGTTCATTGAGGCTCATTTCAAGCTTGGATCTCCCTCATTCTCGGTCTCAAGCTTGCGGTGGGGATTCAAATGACCAACCTGAAGAGCTAAAGTTCAAGACCTGTTTCCTCCCTATCATTACAATAGAATGATAAAATGAAGCCTGTTGCCAACATTCTGTGGGAAGTCCACAGCCTGCTCCAAAGAGGGTAGAGAGGATGTTGTGACAATGGAGAGATGACTTGTGGTTCTGTCCATGGTGGTTTAGTCACCATAGCCTACACATCAGATGAGTGTAGAGAGGACAGTCGACATGCAAAGAAAGAGCATCACCAGGAGGGTGATGCAATTTAAACCAAGACCATTGCAAGCTGATCATGCCCATGGAGGTTCAAGAGATCAGCTCGGATGCAATTTAAACCAAGACCATTGCAAGCTGATCATGCCCATGGAGGTTCAAGAGATCAGCTCGGATCTCTTGTTTGTAAGCAAACCTCCTAACCCTTAGAAATTGTCTAAGTTGCTTGCATCATTGATCTTGATTAATATGTCTCATGGATTGAACCTGTTGCATTCATATAGTTAATGCTTTAGGATTGTGCATTCATGTATTGATGCATTTAAAAATGAGCCTAAATTGTCAATGTATTGTTTAAAGCTTGCATTGTCATTTTAGAGATTGAAAACTGCTTGTTCTTGCCTTGATTGATTGGCTTGTTTCAAGGTTTATATTCTGCTGTGGCATTGGTGATCAAACAGGACAAATTATCTTGGTTTGATCCCAATGGGATGATCTGATCTTGCATTGAGTTGTGGTGGTGTTAGGTACACAAGGAAAGTGATACATGTAACTCGCCAACAGCCAAGAATGTAGTGA
Source organism: Brassica napus (assembly GCF_020379485.1). Lineage (NCBI taxonomy): Eukaryota > Viridiplantae > Streptophyta > Magnoliopsida > Brassicales > Brassicaceae > Brassica > Brassica napus. Next base: position 3,670 of record NW_026015631.1, read on the forward strand.
CAAAGGTCTTGTGCCATTGCATATCATCACTAGGACATGTTAGTCCATAATCTACAGGAAGTGTAGTGTGATTGATTATGCAATGAGAGATGGCCATTGCATAATACCATTGGACATATCCAGTCCAAAGACTACAGGAAGTGTAGCATGGGTCATTATGCAATGAGAAGTGTGTCTTGTGAGACTCTCTATGGTGATTCAAACACCCTAGTTCCTGGTTAAGGAAGAGAGTAAACTCACAAGAAGAAAGCTATCATGAAAGATGATCGTTATTAGACCATGGAGATGCATAGGATCATCACAAGCTTAGCTCCTTCTATTCTCGGTTCTAAGCTTGAGGGGGAGTCTTAATGCATATGATCCATGGTCAGTAACAAGTCTTTTGCAAAAGCTTCTTCAAGGATCATCAACCGGACCAAGTCAGTGGCGTGTCTAGGCAAGAGGCTGTTCAGAGCAGCCTTGGAGAGTGAGGAAGAAAGCTCTCCATCAATGCGGCTTCAATGAGAGGTGATTGAGGAGAAGCTGATGAATCCATTCTGCCGTTCCAAGAAGTTGATGATGCCATGAAGATGGTGCATTGGCCGAGTTAGGAAACTCACAAAAAACACAAGGGAAGTTCCCTTAGACTTTTAAAACTCTTTTCAATCTTTTTCATTCATCTTATTCATTGCTTGTGCTTGAAAAGATACTTAAGATGATTATGATTGAATTGTGAGATTGTGTGCATCAAGTGTGATGCAGGATATTCATTTTCTTGTTTTTGATAGGTACTGATGCACCTTTGGGATAATGTATCAGGTACCATTGCTTGAGCCTCACTAAAGATGTTCCTGGTCAGTTCCGAGCTTCTCTAAGATGGCTGAGAAGTCTGTTGAGAGGGGGAGATCCAAACCAGTTCTAGGAAGAGGGCAAGCCGTGTGTGAAGTGTTGATCAGCCTCACTAGTGTTTTGAAGATGATCTGGTCGTGTCCTAGCTTCTCTAAGATGGCTGTGAAGTCAGTTGAGAGGGGGAGACTTTAAACTGGTTCCATGAAGAGGTGAAGCTGAAGTGTGAAGTGTGAAGTGTGCGCAAAGCTGTGAAGAGTTGCTGCACCTGTTAGGCCGTGATCCAGAGCTTCTTGTGTCCAACCACACTGGTTCTAAGGCACAAGAGCTCACTGGCTAATCCCTAAGCTTTGAAGAGCTCTACTCTTTTTCCCTTGCAAGGTTTTGTCCCAATGGGTTTTCCTTGTAAGGTTTTTAATGAGGGAGACTCTTCAGAGTTCCAAGCTTGGCTTAGGATCTCCTAAAGTCAAACTTGAGGGGGAGTGTTGAACAGAAGAGAAGATAGAGCTTGTACAACAATAGGGCAAGCTCTAGAAGATGTCTAGAAGAGTTCAATCAAGCTTCAGAAGTGTTCTGAAGTAGTTATCTTGTGAAGTTAAGTCTAGGAAAGACTTAGACTGATCATGTGAAGGCTTTGGAGGAGTTAGAGAGAAGATGGAAGTGTGGTGCAAAGATAGGGCGTTCAGTACGGCCTTGTACGGTCTAGGGTGAATCATGAAGGTGTTTGGGATCAGTCAAGAAGGAGATAAGGCAATGTGCATAGTTAGGGATTGTGGTACGGACAGGAGGTCCGTACCATCAACCGTACGGCCACTCCACACGCCCAAGTCACCCGGCTCAGCTTAAATCAAAGATGAGCAATGTGAGGGCGGTTTACTTTGATCCAATCCTATCTTAAGTGACCGTTGAAGGCTTATGGAGGGAAGGAATATACCTGAGCATCTTGTGGTCCAAGAGACAGGCTGGAAAGGGAAAAGAAGCTTTACCTTTACAGCCAAGACCCATCTCCTCCATTCAAAAGAAGCAATCTGAGCCTTCCATTTGAATCAGCCACGCCAGCTAGCACCAGAAACATCAAGACCAGTCTTCTCTCATCCTTACCATCCATTCTATCTTTTAATTACAGCCTTAGGATCTAGGTTTGTGATATAAGTTGTGTAAAGGCATATATAAGCCTCTTATGATCACTTTGTAAACCTTTAAGCTGAGAGAGTCTCTCTTCTTCATAAACTTGTTCTTGGTTCTTATTCTCTTGTTACTAAGTCTCTCTCTAATCTCCCATACACGTTCTCAGTCTCTCCCATACTCTCTTTGATTCTCTTAAACTCATTTCTATTCTTCATACTTCATCACACAACAATCTCTCATCTGTTCTTACATCACTCAAGTACTGGTACTCTGAAAATCTCATAGCTTGTTCCTTCTTTCTCCGGGAATCATCACATAACATAAGCACCCAAAGACTCTCAAATGATCAATGTGTGGCTTGGCCTTGTTCAATACTTCAAAGGGAGACAGTTTCTTCAAGACACGGGTTGGCACTCTATTGATGAGATAGCAAGCAGTCTGAACAGCATCACTCCAAAACCTCTTAGGGACATTCATGTGGAACATGATTGATCTCGCAACCTCCATCAAATGTCTGTTCTTCCTCTCAGCCACCCCATTTTGTTGTGGTGTGTAAGGACAGCTAGTTTGTTGCACAATCCCATGCTTTGCAAGATGACTCTTGAAAGCATTGCTAGTGTATTCTCCTCCATTATCAGACCTCAGAATCCTCACAGTGGCATTGTACTGATTAGTAACATATGCTTGGAAGTTCATGAAGGCTTCTAGGACTCTGTCTTTGGAGGGAATCATGGTGATCCATGTGTACTTGGATTTCTCATCAATGAAAGTCACAAAGTACTTATGGCTGTCTCTAGACATACAGGGAGCTGTCCACACGTCTGAATGCACCAGATCAAAGCAATTCTCATATCTGGTTTCTGATGTTGGGAAGACAGTCCTACAGTGCTTTCCAAGTATACAAGCTTCACACTCCAAGTGATTGAACGCCATACTTGGTAGAATCAGTTCAATTGCCTTGGCATGAGGATGTCCCAGCCTTGCATGCCATGTGAGATTATCACACCTATCCGTTGTGCTGCTTAAACACACAGACTCCACAGGACTAGGCGCCTCAGTTGTTTGGAGATGATAGAGCTGATGCTTGCTGTCTCCTCTGCCAATAACCCTTCCAGTCTTCAAATCCTGGAACTCAACTTCATTTGGTCTGAAAACCACTTGACAATCCAGATCAACTGTAGCCTTCTTAACTGAGATTAGATTGGATGTAAACTGAGGTAGGTAGAAGGCAGTGGAGTTCTTCTCAAACAGCTTGAGGTTTCCCACTCCTTCTATTGGGATCCTGGTACCATTTATACACTTTTGTGTATTAGAGCATGATTCAAATAATCAGAGATAATCAGATGAAAAGATTAAAGAGATTAAGAGATTTTAGTGAGAGAATAAAGAGAGAGACTCAAAACTCCATTAATTATTAAAGATGAGGTTTACAACATATTTATGTGAGAGAGACAATACATTTCGAAATCCATAAGATAAGAAAGAGATTCAGAGCATGTGTAGTCAAAGAGAGCCATCCAAAAGCATCCAATGGGAGTCTTCACATGCTTGATCCCTTTGGCATCTTTTACTAGATGCTGTCTACTTTACAGCCTGTCTCCAGCCTCTCTAGCTTGAGGAAACCTTATCCAGACTGCTCCTTCCTTATCCAAGGGCTCCTTGGTCGTGGGTAACTCTCCAAAGTGAAGCAAGATCACTTTCCAAGCTTTAACTGAGTTACCACAGTAAAACTAAAGTTACTGTGGTAAAACTCCAAAGTTACTGTATGCCTCAATCCTCTTTCTCTATCAATGTCTCCTCTCTTTATTACCTCATCTCAACACTCCCCCTCAAGCTTGACCATGTGGAACAAGTCAAGCTTGGAAACCATGAAGACCTCCCTCATTAAAAACCTCACCAAAGAAAACCCATTGGGATAAAACTTTGATGAGGGAAAAAGAGTGGAGACTCCATGGTTAAGGGGCTCAGCTCCTGGGAGTAAGATCAATGAGTCCAAGCCTGGATAGTATGGACTCCATTGTCTTCAATCTCGCTGCCTTGGTAAACACATCTGCAAGCTGATCTTCACTTCTTGTATAACATGGCAGAATCACTCCTAGGATAATCATCTGCCTCACCTTATGACAATCCACCTCTATGTGCTTTGTTCTCTCATGAAACACTGAGTTGGAGGCAATGTGGATAGCTGCTTGATTGTCACAATGCATAGTCATAGGAGCACTCTGCTCAATCTCTAGATGCTTCAAGATCCCCTTGATCCACACCAACTCGTTTGTCAGCTTCAACATGGCTCTATACTCAGCTTCAGCACTTGAACAAGAGATAACCTTCTGCTTCTTACTCTTCCAAGTAACCAAGTTCCCTCCAATGAATGTACAATACCCAGTAGTTGATCTCCTGTCCACTCTATCTCCTGCCCAATCAGCATCACAATACCCAACCACTTCTGTACTGCCATTACAGCCCATCCAAACTCCTTGTCCAGCCGTCCCACTCAAATACCTCAGTATCCTATCAACCATCTTCCAGTGATGGACCTTTGGCGCCTGCATATGTTGACTCACTTGATTCACAGCAAAGCATATATCTGGCCTGGTAATAGTCAAGTAGATCAGCTTGCCAACCATCTTCCTATACAGCTTAGCATCCTCAAACAACTGGTTCTCTTCAACCTCCCCCTCACGTAAGACTTTATACCCCTCTTCAAGAGGTGTCTTGGCTACCTTTCCTCCAAGTACATCAGTCTCCTTCAACATATCCATTGTATACTTCCTTTGACACATAAACAAACCCTCCTTGGATCTGCATATCTCAATCCCCAAGAAATACTTCATCTCTCCCAAGTCTTTGATATCAAACACAGACTTGAGGAACTCTTTAGTGGCTTTAATCCCAGCCTTATCACTCCCTGTGATAATCAAATCATCCACATATACCAGTATCACAATGATCCCTGATGGAGTAACCAAAGTGAAGAGTGTATGATCCAGTTCAGACTTCCTGAATCCTCTCCCATTGAGAGTTGTACTCAGCTTTCTGTACCAAGCTCTAGGAGACTGCTTCAACCCATATATTGCCTTCTTCAATCTCAAAACATTTCCTGGTTTTACTAGATGCTCAAGACCAGGAGGAGGAAGCATGTATACCTCATCTTCTAGCTCACCTTGTAAGAAAGCATTCTTCACATCCATCTGCCACAAATCCCACTCCAAGTTTGTTGCAATGGACAACACAATCCGAACTGTGTGCAGCTTAGCTACTGGTGCAAAGGTATCAATGTAATCCTCTCCATAGGTTTGTGTAAATCCTCTTGCAACCAGTCTGGTCTTCTTCCTATCAATCTGTCCATTTGCTAGATACTTGATTGTGAAGATCCATCTACTAGATACAGCCTTCTTTCCCTTAGGCAGCTCACTCTCATACCATGTATCATTCTTGATCATAGCACCTGCTTCAGCTCCCACTGATTCTTTCCATTCCTTGTCTAACATAGCTTCTTCATAAGTCCTTGGCACATAACTCTCATCCAGACTAATCATAAAGGCATAATGCTCCTCTGGAAACTCAGCAAAGGAACACACGGCTTGAGAAGGATGCTCCACAGCCTGGGCATTGTAGTACACTCTCGTGTTTACCCAGTTGGAAGGATCCCTCTTTATCCTTGTGCTCCTCCTCAAAGCTTGCACCTGATCTTCAGTTTGCACACTAGCCGGCTCCACTTGCTCATCTTCTGAACTGGCCGGTCCGACTTGTTCTTCTCCACTAGACTGAACCTCATCTACTTCTCCACTAGACTGAACCTCATCCACTTCTCCACTAGACTGAACATTGTTCTCAACTTGATCATGAAGACCTGAATCCTCTTGGTTTTGCTCTTGCTCACCAGATTCAGTTCCATTCCCCCTCTCATGATCAAGAGGAGTTGTTCTTCCAGCTCCACCAGTCTGATTGGAAGACTCTCTCCTGCCGGGTTCCTGATCCTGGGACAACCCTATCCCGAGCTTCTCCAACAACACTCTCAGTATTGTTGCCTTATCAGATGGAGCTTGAGACAAATCCTTCAGATTTTCCCACTCCTTTTCTTCATAATAACCTTTTGTTTCAACAAACTTCACTTCTCTAGATACCATCACTCTCCTTGCTTCAGGATCATAGCACTTGTACCCTTTCTGAGTGATAGAGTAACCAATGAACATAGCCTTAGTACTCTTTGCCTCCAGCTTGTTTCTCTGCTCTCCTGGAACCATGACATAGCACACACACCCAAAGACACGTAGGTGATCAATGACAGGTTTGCTCTTGTTCAACACTTCAAATGGAGACAGATTCTTCAATATCTTGGTTGGAACCCGGTTGATGAGATAGCAAGCAGTCTGCACAGCATCACTCCAAAAACGTTTTGGGACATTTGCATGAAACATCATTGATCTAGCAACCTCCATCAAGTGCCTGTTCTTCCTCTCAGCTACACCATTCTGCTGTGGTGTATAAGGACAGCTAGTCTGATGCACAATCCCATGCTTGGCTAGATGACTCTTGAAGGCATTGCTGATGTATTCACCTCCATTATCTGATCTCAGTACCTTCACAGTAGCATTGTATTGATTAGATACATATGCTTGGAAGTTCATAAATGCTTCTAGCACCCTATCTTTAGATGGAAGCAATGTAAGCCAAGTATACTTAGACTTCTCATCAATGAATGTCACAAAGTACTTCTGGCTATCTCTAGACAAACAAGGAGCAGTCCACACATCTGAATGAACTAGATCAAAGCAATGCTCATAAGTAGTTTCTGATGTTGGAAAAACAGTCCTACAATGCTTTCCTAATATGCATGCTTCACACTCCAAGTGATTAAATGACATATTAGGAATTATCAATTCAATAGCACGAGCATGAGGATGACCCAATCTAGCATGCCAAGTAATACTATCAATCTTCTCATAAGTACTACTCAAACACATAGAATCAAAGGGTTTAAAAATCTTAGCCAATTGGAGCTGGTATAGATTATTCTTGCTGTCTCCTCTCCCAATGACCCTTCCAGTCTTCAAATCTTGGAACTCAACATCATCTGGCCTGAATACTACTTGACAGCCAAGATCAATCGTGGCTTTCCTCACAGATACCAGATTTGAAGCAAACTGTGGCATGTAGAAGGCATCTGAGTCTTTGTCAAATAGCTTGAGCTTTCCAACCCCTTCTATTGGAATCCTATCTCCATTGGCTATCATCACACCCCCAGTGGCTTTCTTTACATCACTCATTAAGCTTCTATCACTAATCATGTGATGACTTGCTCCAGAATCAACAATGATGGGTTTGTTGGATGTGGATGATTTGGCAGGAGCACCTTGTCTCCGGGTCGTAGCCAAAGCATACACATACTTGACAAACTCATCCCATTCATCCTTTGTGACACGCTCATCTGCTCCTTTGGTCTCTAGCTTCCTCATGACCCCACTGCTCTCTACAGATTCTCCCATGTAAGCTGAGTAAGAACACTCTCCCATAAGAATCTGTTGTGCTTCTTCTCTGCCCATCTTCATAGTACCATAGCTACCTTGATAACCAGACAGTATGCTTCTCTTCCAACACCTTCCTCTTCTGATCTGAGCCTTAGAACGTCGTCTCAGCCTTCCCTTCTTCCTTTTAGCACCCTCCTTACTCCAAGTTATCTCTTTGTTCTCTTCCATCACTTGATGAAGCCTCTGAACAAGTACACACACTTCTTCCATGTTGGGTAGCTTCTCTTCCTTGAGAATAAGCTTTACCAACCAGCCACAAGATGAATCCAAGCTTGCAAGGAGGCTGAAGACAACATCTTGCTCTCGCCACTCTTCTAGCACTCTTGGATCACAACTTCTTGGTCTCAAGCTTTGTAACTCCGACCACAAACATCTCAGCTTCTTCACATGCTGATTGAAACCTTCTTTCCCTTGTTTCAACTCACAGATCTATGATTTTAGAGAGTTGAACAGGTATTGAGAGATTTAGAGAAAGATTAAAGTGAGATGAGATGATTTATGAAATGTAGAAGAGAAACATGATGAACTAGAGAGAGATTATGATGAACTCGTGTTAACCATTAATCAAGACAGAGTTTACAATATATAGAGAGAGACATTAGGGTATTCAGGAGCGCTAAGCATCTGTAGTCAAGGATAAGATTGCTTTAATTCAAATGTAAACAAATGGGAGCTGTCACACGCTTTTGGCATCTTGGACTAGGTTCCCTTTTGCCTTTACAGCTTGTGCCAGACTGTCAGGATAAGCCGCGGTCACTCTATCCATCCAAACGGTCATATCTCCTAAGGTAAAACCCCTTTGGCCGTTTAACCCTTTCACCCGGGTAACTTCCCTCTTGGTCGAGTTATGGATCGACCCGGACAGTACGGACGGTACGGCCGGTACGGCCTCTTGTACGGCCTGGTCGATCCCTAACCTTCCTTCCCTTTGCCTCCACATTCTCACACTCTCAACTCCTTAAGCCATCTCCCCATATACTGAACAACTCATTTTAACACTCCCCCTCAAGCTTAACTTAGTAACTTAGTTAAGCTTGGAACCACCATGAGATCTCCCTCATTAAAAACCTCACCAAGAAAAACCCATTGGGACAAAACCTTGATGAGGGAAAAAGAGTGAAGACCTCATGGCAAAGGGGATCAGCTCCTTGGGGAAAGATCTATGAGCCCCAATCTGGAATGAATGGACTCCATAGTCTTTTGTCTTGCAGCCTTGGTGAACACATCCGCAAGTTGATCCTCACTCCTTGTGTAGCATGGCAAGATCACTCCCAAGACAATCATCTGCCTCACCTTGTGACAATCAACTTCAATGTGCTTGGTTCTCTCATGGAAGACTGAGTTGGTCGCAATGTGTATAGCCGCTTGATTATCACAATGCATAGTCATTGGAGTTCCCTGCTCTATCTCCAAGTGCTTCAAGATTCCTTTGATCCATACCAACTCATTGGTAAGCTTCAGCATTGCTCTATACTCAGCTTCAGCGCTTGAACAAGACACCACCTTCTGCTTCTTACTCTTCCAAGTCACCAAGTTGCCTCCAATGAATGTACAATAGCCGGTGGTTGATCTCCTGTCTGCTCTATCTCCAGCCCAATCCGCATCACAGTATCCCACCACTTCAGTGCTCTTGTTACATCCCATCCACACTCCAAGGCTTGACGTCCCATTTAGATACAAGAGAAGTCTCTCCACCATGCGCCAGTGATGATCCTTTGGGACTTGCATATGCTGGCTCACTTGGTTCACCGCAAAGCATATGTCTGGTCGTGTGATTGTAAGGTAGATGAGCTTCCCTACTAGCTTCCTGTACAGCTTTGGATCATGAAAGGCCTTGCTATCTTCAACCTCCCCCTCACGTGGAACCTTGTATCCATCTTCAAGAGGCATCTTTGCTGTCTTGTCTCCTTGTATACCTGCATCTTTCAAAAGATCAAGTGTATACTTCCTTTGGGAAATGAACAATCCTTCCTTAGATCTACACAACTCAATTCCAAGGAAGTATTTCATTTCCCCTAAGTCTTTGATTTCAAACACAGATTTCAAAAACTCCTTTGTGGCTTTTATACCAGCCTTATCACTACCTGTTATGATAATATCATCAACATATACAAGTAGACAGATGATACCTGAAGGTGTAGTGAGGGTGAAGAGGGTGTGATCCAATTCTGACTTCTTGAACCCACGGCCATTCAGAGTAGTACTCAGCTTGTTGTACCATGCTCTAGGTGATTGCTTCAACCCATAGATTGCCTTCTTGAGTCTCAATACATTCCCTGGTTTCACAAGATGTTCAAGACCCGGTGGTGGATGCATGTACACTTCATCTTCTAGTTCTCCCTGAAGAAATGCATTCTTCACATCCATCTGCCAAAGCTCCCACTCAAGGTTCACAGCAAGAGACAATACAATTCTTATTGTATGTAGCTTGGCAACAGGGGCAAAGGTATCAATGTAGTCTTCCCCATATGTTTGAGTGTATCCTCTGGCCACCAATCTTGTCTTCTTTCTGTCAATGCCTTCTTTCCTTTTGGCAACTCACTTTCAAACCAAGTGTCATTCTTTATCATGGCATTTGCCTCATCTCCCACAGATTCCTTCCAATCTTGATGTAGCATTGCCTCTTCATATGATCTTGGTACACTACTTTCATCTAGGCTCATCATGAATGCGCAATGCTCCTTTGGATAACAGGCAAATGAACACACAGCTTGAGAAGGATGCTCCACAGCCTGGGCATTGTAGTACACTCTCGTGTTTACCCAGTTGGAAGCATCTCTCTTCAGCCGTGTGCTTCTCCTCAATGGTACCTCAACTGGTGCTTGCTCTGGTGCTTCTACTTCAGTTGCTTCCACTCCTCCTTGTTCTGGTAACTCATTGAGCTCTTCATTACTTGGTTCAGCTCCACCTTGATCAGGATGATCCGCAACATCTTGATTCTCATCCGGCTCAATTCCATTCCCTCCCTCATGATCAAGGTGAGATGGTTCTTCAGCTTCTTGTCCTTCAGATGACTGATCCTCTGTCGACTCCTGGGACATTCCAATTCCAAGACCTTCTAGTATCTGTCTCAAGCTTGTAGCTCTATCTGAAGGTTGTGAAAGATCCTCCAGCTCTTTCCAATCTTTATCTTCATAGTAGCTCTTCTCTTCAAAGAACTTGACATCTCTAGATACAAGGACTCTCCTTGTCTCAGGAACAAAGCACTTGTATCCCTTCTGTGTGGTTGAGTATCCTATCATCATAGCTCTGATACTCTTTGCTTCCAGCTTGTTTCTCATCTCTCCCGGGACAAGAACATAGCTTACACACCCAAACACTCTTAGGTGATCTAGGACTGGCTTGCTGTTGTTGAGAACTTCATAAGGGGCTTTATCTTCCAGAATCTTGGTTGGTATCCTATTGATTAGGTAGCAAGCCGTGATCACAGCATCACTCCAGAATCTCTTTGGCACTCTCATCTGGAACATCATTGATCTAGCCACTTCCATAAGATGTCTGTTCTTCCTCTCAGCCACTCCATTTTGTTGAGGTGTATAAGGGCAACTCGTTTGATGAAGTATCCCATGTTGAGCTAGATGGTTCTTGAATGCATGGCCAGTATACTCTCCACCATTATCAGACCTGAAAATCTTAATCTTGGCATTATACTGGTTAGAAACATATGATTGAAAGTTTTTAAATGCATCAAGAACCCTATCCTTTGTTTTAATTAGTGTTATCCAGGTGTATTTGGATTTCTCATCTATGAATGTGACAAAGTATTTGTAATTGTCTCTAGATAAGCATGGAGCAGTCCATACATCAGAATGAACAAGATCAAAGCATTTATCATAGATAGTAGTAGATCTCTTGAACACAGTCTTACAATGCTTTCCCAAAATACATGCTTCACACTCATTATTTTTAAACATGACACCTGGTAACATTAAGCTTAAGGCTCTAACATGTGGATGTCCTAGCCTAGAATGCCACAATGCACCTCTACTTAAAACGGAACTCAACAAGCAACTAGAACTAGAAATGAAAGAAAGGTCTTCAAGTAAATAAAGGTCTCCTTTGGTTACTCCTTGCCCAATCAACTTACTGCTTTCAATATCCTGAAATTTCACATCATTAGGACTGAAAATAACATTGCATTGAAGATCATTGGTACACCTCTTAACAGATAAAAGATTAGAAGCAAACTCAGGCATGTACAAAGCTTTAGAATCCTTATTAAACAGTTTTAAGTCTCCTACACCTCTAATAGGAATTCTATCACCATTTGCAATCATTACATGTCCATGAGCCGGTTCTATGTTCTTTATAAGGCTATCATCACTTATCATATGGTGTGAAGCACCTGAATCAATAATCAATGGTTTTATTCCTTGAGCAATATGATTCCTAGGTGGTTCTTTTACCAGTTTCAATTTATCAATGAGATCAAGCAATGTGGTTTCATTTCTAGACATCCTATCAGCAGCAAAGGTTGTATATCTATCCGGTTCAGTTCTCATCCTATCAAAGCTTCCTAGCAAGCTATCACAAGTTCTAGGCAGCACATGAGCAGTATAGGAATAACCAAGGGTGTTTCCAAGGGTGTTACCAGACTCTTTAAGGGCTTTGATCAAGGCATCAATGTCTGACTTCTTGATCACCTCATGATCCATGTTCTTCACAGCTCCTTGGTGGTGAGAGGTTAAGGCTCTTCCTTCACTTTCACCCGCAAGACCAGATGAACCAGCTCCTGATGCGCCGGCTTCACTTGTCTCTGCAGAAAGGTGAGCTCTTCCCTCTCTCTCCTTGTTGAACTTGGCCGGCTTCAGATGGGGGTGTAGGATCCAGCACTGACTCCTTTTGTGTCCCGGCTTCTTGCAATGGTCACAGTTTCCACTGAACTTCCTTTCCTCTCCACGGTAAGCGGCTTTGTTTGCTTGGATTGCTTCAGCCTTGTTGGACAGAGCCATGTCTCCTTTCCCTCCAAACAAACCAAGTGACCCCTCTTCCTTCTGAATCTGCGCACACACCTCCTCCATAGATGGAAGACTTGGCATCCTCAACATGTGCTTGATCACATCATTGAATGGAGGATCCAGTGTCAACAGCAATCCAAACACCTGATCCTGCTCCCGCCTCTCCATGAGTAGCTCTTGATCAGCCGTGCTTGGCCTCAATGATTCAAGCTCAGACCACAACGATCTATACTTGCCCAAATGCTTGGTGAACTCCTCCCCATCTTGTACCAGTGTGTTGATGGCTTTCTTGATCTCATACACACGGTTCAGATTGGTAACGTTCCCAAAAGTCTTTGGAGTACCTCCCACAGGTGTTTTGGAGTCTCGCAGTAGCTGTATGCCTCCAAGAGATGCTCTTCAAGGGACCCTTGTAGCACTGAAAGCACCATCAAGTCTTCTTGAATCCACTTCTTCTCGGCAGCAGCAACTTGATCTCCCACACCTTCACCTCCTTCTCCGTCTTTGGCCACTGGCTTGGTTGCATCATCCGTGATGTGACTCCAAAGCCCTAGCCTCCCAATGGCTGTCTTCACCAGCCTTGACCACAACAGGTAGTTACTCCCACCCTTCAACGCAACCGGAACTGTAATGACTTTGTAGTTTCCCTCCATCTTGTTTTGTTAGAACCGAAAAGAAAGTATGAACGAGTATGAACTGAAGCTGAAGAACACTCTAAACCTCAATACCAAAGCCAACCTGGCTCTGATACCATATGATTTTAGAGAGTTGAACAGGTATTGAGAGATTTAGAGAAAGATTAAAGTGAGATGAGATGATTTATGAAATGTAGAAGAGAAACATGATGAACTAGAGAGAGATTATGATGAACTCGTGTTAACCATTAATCAAGACAGAGTTTACAATATATAGAGAGAGACATTAGGGTATTCAGGAGCGCTAAGCATGTGTAGTCAAGGATAAGATTGCTTTAATTCAAATGTAAACCAATGGGAGCTGTCACACGCTTTTGGCATCTTGGACTAGGTTCCCTTTTGCCTTTACAGCTTGTGCCAGACTGTCAGGATAAGCCGCGGTCACTCTATCCATCCAAACGGTCATATCTCCTAAGGTAAAACCCCTTTGGCCGTTTAACCCTTTCACCCGGGTAACTTCCCTCTTGGTCGAGTTATGGATCGACCCGGACAGTACGGACGGTACGGCCGGTACGGCCTCTTGTACGGCCTGGTCGATCCCTAACCTTCCTTCCCTTTGCCTCCACATTCTCACACTCTCAACTCCTTAAGCCATCTCCCCATATACTGAACAACTCATTTTAACAAGATCATCTTCCTGACTTCATACATCCTCCTTAGATTGATCTTGTTCTCATAAACATCTTCAATCTTCTCAAGAGATATACTTTCTTCAAGACTCAACTGATCTTCACATTTCAACCTTGCTGTCTGACCCCCATCAGCAGCTCTCTCCATTAAAGGTTCTCCCTTTACTGGATTACTCCAAATCTCACAGCTTCCCAAAGCTGTCTTTACCCATCTTGGCCAAACCCACTTGTTTTCTTCTTGAATCTTCACTACTCCACTAGATTCGTGCTTCATATCCATGTTTCCACCAGAGAATCTCAAATAAACCCAGCCACAAAAGAATAGACAACACACATACCCAGAAACCTCAATAATCCCAAGAACACTCAAGAACACTCAAGAACACTCTGATTTTGAGAAAAAGAAATCACACTCACCCCCCTCTTGCCAACCTGGCTCTGATACCATATACACTTTTGTGTATTAGAGCATGATTCAAATAATCAGAGATAATCAGATGAAAAGATTAAAGAGATTAAGAGATTTTAGTGAGAGAATAAAGAGAGAGACTCAAAACTCCATTAATTATTAAAGATGAGGTTTACAACATATTTATGTGAGAGAGACAATACATTTCGAAATCCATAAGATAAGAAAGAGATTCAGAGCATGTGTAGTCAAAGAGAGCCATCCAAAAGCATCCAATGGGAGTCTTCACATGCTTGATCCCTTTGGCATCTTTTACTAGATGCTGTCTACTTTACAGCCTGTCTCCAGCCTCTCTAGCTTGAGGAAACCTTATCCAGACTGCTCCTTCCTTATCCAAGGGCTCCTTGGTCGTGGGTAACTCTCCAAAGTGAAGCAAGATCACTTTCCAAGCTTTAACTGAGTTACCACAGTAAAACTAAAGTTACTGTGGTAAAACTCCAAAGTTACTGTATGCCTCAATCCTCTTTCTCTATCAATGTCTCCTCTCTTTATTACCTCATCTCAACACCATTGGCTATCATGACACTCCCTGTTGCTGCTTTAACCTCACTGATTAGTCTCTTGTCACTGATCATGTGGTGTGTTGCTCCAGAGTCAATGATGATGGGTTTAGATGTGGATGCTTTGGCAGGAGCACCCAGACTCCGGGTCGTAGCCAAAGCATACACATGCTTAACCAACTCATCCCATTCCTTCTTTGTCACACACTCATCTGCCCTCTTGGTATCCATTCCTCTCATATCCGCACTGTCTCCTACTGTCTCTCCCATGTAAGCTGAGTATGAACACTCTCCTATAACCATCTGCTGAAGTACATCCTTGATTCTCTTCAAGATTACACTCATCCTGTCACTTAAGTGCTCAGACTCGCTATCCTTTCTCCATGCCCTTCTCTTCATTAACCACTCCTTAGAAAGTTTTCTCAACCTTCCCCTCTTACAGCTTGTACCTCCCTTCCATCTTTCTGGCTTCCTGTTCATTTCCCACACATCACAAGTATATTTAACAAGCTCACATACCTCTTCCATAAGGAAGCTGAAGATCACATCTTGCTTCCTCCTTTCTTGACAACATCTCGGATTTGATGTGTGTGTCTTCACCACATCTAGCTCCGACCATACTTCTCTCAGCCTTCCCACAAGCTGATAACACTCATCCTTTCCTTGTCTCAAGCCGCGGATCACCCCTCTGTCCTCAACGACTCTCACAAGCTTGGACTTGCCTAAAGTTGCTTCAATCTCACTCTTTGTAGTGTCTCCTTGAACAACTTCATTTCCCAGCTTCAGACCTCTTGTCTGACCTTCTTCAGTAGCCATTTCCATGAAAGGTTTCCCCTTTCCATGACTACTCCATAACCCACAGCTTTCCAAAGCTCTCTTTGCCCATCTTGACCAATCGCCATCCCTCTCTTCTTCAAGCTCCATGGTTGTACTAGATCTGTGCTTCATTTCCATGTTGAGATAGTTTGAATCCATCAGAATATCTCACACCACTCAGATAATAAAGACCAGAACTCAAGAACACCAAGAACACTCAAGAACCCTCAAGAACACTCAAGAACACTCAGATTTTATGAAAAACGAAATCACACTCTCCCCTTTTTAGCAACCTGGCTCTGATACCATATACACTTTTGTGTATTAGAGCATGATTCAACCAATCAGGGATAATCAGATGAAAAGATTAAAGAGATTAAGAGATTCTAGTGAGAGAATAAAGAGAGAGAGACTCAAAACTCCATTAATTAATAACTGATGAGGTTTACAAGTATTAATAGAGAGAGCAACAAGGAAATTCGAAATGGTTAAGCATGTGCAGTCAAAGGACAGGCTGGAACTCCTTTTGAATCACTTGGCTGTGCTTTCTCACATGCTTGCACTAGTATAAAGGTAACTTCTCCTTTCCAGCATCATACAGGCTGTCAAAGTGATCCCTTATCCTTCCTTAACCTCACTTATCCTCTTTGGTCGAATTTCCTCTCTTCTCTTCACTAAGTTACCTTCTCATCCCATCAGATAACTTCCCCAAGTAGTTACTGTGGTTAAAATAAAGTTACCACAGTAAAACTCTAAAGTTACTGTCTCAGCCTCCTTGGTCTTCATCTCAATAGGAGTGAGGGCTCATGGAGGCTAACCGGGAGTAGAAGTGAGGGCTTCCGGAAGAAGAGAAGGTGCAGAATGCTATCCAAAGCTTCTATCAACATAGGAAAGGGTAGAAAGAGAGTTGTGGGAGAGTGTTCTTACTCAGCCTACATGGGGGAATCAGTAGAAGACAGTGGGGTGTTAAGAGAGCAGGAGAAAGGGAGTGGAGCTGATGATCGCATCACCAGGAAGGAATGGAGAGTGTTCATGGAACATGTACAAGCCTTAGCAGCAAGCAAGAAGCATGCTATACAATCCGGAGCTTCTAAACCCATGGTGATTGATTCTGGAGCAAGTCATCATATGATCAGTGATAGGAGGCTTATAAGTGAGATCAAGGCTGCAACAGGGAGTGTTAGGATAGCTAATGGTGCTATGATCCCAATAGAAGGAGTGGGAAAGCTCAAACTGTTTGAGAAGGACACGGCTGCCTTCTACATGCCTCAGTTCACTTCAAATCTATTATCTGTGAAGAAAGCTACCATTGATCTTGATTGTCAAGTAGTATTCAGACCTGATGAAGTTGAGTTTCAAGATTTGAAGACTGGGAGAGTCATTGGCAGAGGAGACAGCAAAAATCAGCTATACCACCTCGACTTGGCTAAGACCTCTAATCCCTTTGATTCTATTTGCTTGAGTAGTACTGCTGAGAAGATTGATAGTATTACTTGGCATGCTAGATTAGGACATCCTCATGCTCGTGCCATTGAATTGATAATCCCTAATATGTCATTCAATCACTTGGATTGTGAAGCATGCATATTAGGAAAGCATTGTAGGACTGTTTTCCCAACATCTAAGACTACTTATGAGCATTGCTTTGATCTAGTTCACTCGGATGTGTGGACCGCTCCATGCATGTCTAGAGACAGCCATAAATACTTTGTGACATTCATTGATGAGAAGTCTAAGTATACATTGTTGAGATGAGCTGAGGAATATAAGGAGAGTTGTTCAGGGTTGAAGAGGTTGTGATGTGGAGAAGAGGAGAAGGATTGGCCTTAGGGAGAACCGTCCGTACCGGTCCGTACAGGTCCGTACCATGGCCGTACGGCCGTACAGACGGTATCGACCATGCGGTAAAGAAATGTTACCGCGAGAAGAAGTTCACGGTCTGATCACGTTTTGCCTTGACCAAAGAAGGCATATGACCGTTTATGGATAGAGGAAGAGCATCTCTACAGGCTGGCACAGGCTGGAAGGATAAGGTTCACTTTTAGCATAGTGACCACGCGTGTGGAGAGGCTCATTGGTCCGGTTCAAATTAAAGGCTCCCTTAGACTTGACCTCACATGCTTAGTCTCTTCTTAAAACCTAGATCACACTCCTATATATTGTAAACACTCTCTCATTAATGGATTAATGCGAATCATGTTACTCTCTCTCTAGTCTCTCTCTTGTTCATCATGGTTCATACATAAATCTCCCCATTTCTTTCACAATCTCTTCTAAACTTCTCTTAATCTCTTACCAAATCTCTCAATACCTATTCTACTCTCTAATCTCATATGGTATCAGAGCCAGGTTGGCTTTGGTATTGAGAGACCCTTGTTCCTTTCTTTACATTTGCGAGTTTGTTCTTGTGTGATAAAGAAGAGGAGATGGAGACGACCAACTTTAGCAAACTGGTGACGGTTCCAGTTGCACTGAAGGGAGGCTCGAACTACTTGATGTGGTCCCAGTTGGTGAGGACTACCATTGGAAGGCTAGGGCTGTGGAACCACATCACAGATGATGGTCCGGAGCCAGTGGCCAAAGAAGATGAAGAAGAAGGCGACGGGAAGACTCTTGCGGTAGCTGAAGCAAAGAGATGGGTCCAAGAGGATTTGATGGTGCTGTCTGTGCTCCATGCCTCCCTGGAGCTCCCCATACTTGAAGCTTACGTGCACTTTGAGACTCCTAAGCGCCTTTGGGACATGCTCCATAAGAGGTATGGAAACAAGTCCAACATAAGCCGGGTGTTTGATCTGAAGCAAACCATCAGTGTCTTGAGGCAAGATGGAGAAGATCTCACCAAGCACATGGGGAAGTTTGGAGCTTTGTGGTCCGAACTTGAGAGTCTTAGACCCAACACAACTGATGAGGAATCGCTCATTGAGAGGAGAGAGCAAGATCAGGTGTTTGGGCTATTGATGACTCTAGATGAAAGCTACCAGGATGTGATCAAGCATATCCTGAGATCACCTACTCTCCCATCCATGGAGGAGGTATGCGCACAACTTCAGAAGGAGGAAGGCTCTCTTGGGTTGTTTGGAGGCAAGAAGGGAATGTACACAGCTCATAAAGCAGAAGAGGCGCAAGCAAACAAGGCAGCGTACCGTGGAGATGGAAGAAAGTATGAGAAGTATGAGGGAAGCTGTGAGCATTGCAAGCGGCAGGGGCATAAGAAGAGTCAGTGCTGGATCCTACATCCACACCTCAGGCCTAGCAAGTTCAACAAGGATAGAGAAGCTAAGGCTCACCTTTCTGCTGAAGCAAGTGGTGCCGGCTCATCAGGGGCTAGTCCAAATGTCAAGGCGGGTGAAAGTGAAGGCAGAGCTCTAACTTCTCAGGAGGTGATCACCAAGGCTGACTTTGAGGCTTTCATCCGAGCCCTCAAGGAGTCTGGTAAAATGCTAGGCAACACTCTTGGATACTCATACTCTGCTCATACATTACCTAGTATCTCTGATAAACTGTTAGACATTTTTAAAATCTCATGTACTGCCACTGCTCATACTAGCATAACTGATAGATTGTTAGGAGTAGTTAAGAGCCTGAAAGCTGAAAATGAAACATCTAGAACCAAGACTGCTAGGAGCTTGCATAAACCATTGATAATTGACTCTGGTGCATCTCATCACATGATTAGTGATAACAATCTGATAAAAGACATAGAACCTGCCCTTGGACATGTTATGATTGCAAATGGAGATAGAATTCCCATTAGGGGCATTGGTAAACTGAACTTGTTTAATAAGGATTCAAAAGCTTTTTACATGCCTGAGTTCACCTCTAATCTTTTATCAGTTAAGAAATGCACTACTGATCTTCAATGCAATGTTATTTTCAGTCCTAATGATGTTAAGTTTCAGGATATTAAGAGCAGTAAGTTGATTGGGCAAGGAGCAACCAAGGGGGATCTTTACATGATTGAAGACCTTGCACCTATTTCTAGTTCTTGTTTCTCGTTTAGTTCTGTTTCTTCCTTAAGTACTGATGCTCTGTGGCATGCTAGGCTAGGACATCCACATGTTAGGGCCTTAAGCATTATGTTACCAGGTGTCATGTTTAAAAATAATGATTGTGAGGCATGTATTTTGGGCAAACATTGTAAGACTGTTTTTCAGAGATCATCTACTCTTTATGCAAACTGCTTTGATTTAATTCACTCTGATGTTTGGACGGCACCTTGCTTATCTAGGGATGATTACAAGTATTATGTCACATTCATTGATGAAAAATCCAAATACACCTGGTTAACATTGATTAAAACTAAAGATAGGGTCCTTGATGCATTTAAAAATTTTCAAGCCTATGTGACTAACCAATATCATGCCAAGATTAAGATTTTCAGGTCTGATAATGGTGGGGAGTATACTGGGCATGCATTTCGTGATCACCTTGCTCAACATGGGATTCTTCACCAGACTAGCTGCCCATACACTCCACAGCAGAATGGAGTTGCGGAAAGGAAGAACAGACATCTCATGGAGGTGTCCCGGTCCATGATGTTCCACAAAGGGGTTCCCAAGAGGTATTGGAGTGATGCTGTGATGACTGCGTGCTACCTGATCAACAGGATACCAACCAGGATCTTGGCAGATCAATCTCCATTTGAGGTACTCAACAAGAGCAGGCCAGTCTTGGATCACCTGAGGACCTTTGGATGCGTGTGTTATGTTCTTGTACCAGGCGAGCAGAGAAACAAACTAGAAGCAAAGAGCACCAAGGCTATGATGATTGGGTATTCCACTTCACAGAAGGGATACAAATGCTATGATCCTACAGCTAGGAGAGTCCTAGTGTCAAGGGATGTCAGATTCATGGAAGACAAAGGATACTATGATGAGCAGACATGGGAAGACTTGGAGGATCTCTCCCAGCCATCAGAAAGAGCTGCTTGCTTGAGAAACATCCTAGAGGGGCTCGGAATTGGAGTGTCCCAGGATCAGAGTAGGCGTCCAGAACCTACTCCAGCTGCAGCAGAAGAACCATCCCACTTTGCACATGAGGGGGGAAGTGAATCAGTATCTGAACTAGAGGACCAAGGCTTAGAAGAGGCCGGTGAGCTAGGAAACAGAGGAACTGATTCTCCTGTCCAAAGTGGAGAAGGACATCAAGGGGAGAACTGAATGAAGAAGATCAGAGACAAGGAGAGGCTAGAGCTGAAGCTGAAGAACAGACTGAAGCAGTGACTCCACAAGTAGAAGAAGAACAAGAGATGACACAAGAAGGGCCAGTGTTGAGAAGGAGTACAAGGCTGATGAAGGATCCTTCCAGTTGGGTAAACACGAGAGTGTACTACAATGCCCAAGCTGTGAAGCATCCTACTCAGGCTGTGTGTTCCTTTGCTCAATATCCAGAAGCACATTGTGCATTTATGGTAAACTTAGATAAGAATCACATTCCAAGAAGCTATGAAGAGGCAATGGAAGATAAGGAATGGAAGGAATCAGTAGGAGCTGAGGCAGGAGCTATGATAAAGAATGACACATGGTATGAGAGTGAACTACCAAAAGGAAAGAAGGCTGTGTCTAGTAGATGGATCTTTACAGTCAAGTACAAGGCTGATGGGTCGATTGAGAGGAAGAAGACTAGACTGGTAGCAAGAGGGTTCACTCAGACTTATGGAGAAGACTACATTGATACATTTGCTCCAGTTGCAAAGCTACACACCATTCGAATAGTCCTATCAGTGGCTACTAACCTTGGGTGGGATCTTTGGCAGATGGATGTTAAGAATGCATTTCTCCAAGGAGAGTTAGAAGATGAAGTTTACATGCTACCACCTCCGGGCCTAGAAGGGATGGTGAAACCAGGGAATGTGCTGAGATTGAAGAAGGCCATCTATGGGTTAAAGCAATCACCAAGGGCATGGTATCACAAGCTGAGCACAACTCTAAATGGAAGAGGTTTCAGGAAATCAGAGCTTGATCACACTCTCTTCACTCTTACTACACCTGCTGGCATTGTTGTGCTTCTTGTATATGTGGATGACATAGTTATCACAGGAGTGATAAGGTGGGAATCAAGGAGACCAAGGAGTTTCTGAAATCTGTGTTTGACATCAAAGACTTGGGAGAAATGAAGTACTTCCTTGGAATTGAGCTGTGCAGATCAGAAGAAGGGTTGTTCATCTCACAAAGGAAGTATATCTTGGATCTGTTGAAGGAGGCTGGTGCGTATGGAGGAAAGACAGCCAAGATGCCCATGGAGGATGGGTATAAAGCTCCACGTGAGGGGGAGCTAGAAGATAGTAAGCTATTTCATGATCCAAAGCTATACAGGAAGCTTGTGGGGAAGCTGATCTATCTAACCATCACTAGGCCAGACATCTGTTTTGCTGTGAACCAAGTGAGTCAGCATATGCAAGCTCCAAGAGAGCATCACTGGCGCATGGTAGAAAGAGTTCTCATGTATCTGAATGGAACTCAAGGGCTTGGTATATGGATGGGTTGTAACGGGAAGACTGAAGCAGTGGGATATTGTGATGCAGATTGGGCTGGAGACAGAACAGATAGAAGATCTACAACCGGCTATTGCACATTCATTGGTGGAAACATGGTTACTTGGAAGAGTAAGAAGCAGAAGGTGGTGTCATGCTCAAGTGCCGAGGCTGAGTATAGAGCAATGCTAAAGCTCACAAATGAGTTGGTATGGATTAAAGGAATACTGAAGCACTTGGAGATTGAGCAAGCAACACCAATGACCATGCACTGTGACAATCAAGCAGCCATTCACATAGCCACAAACTCGGTGTTCCATGAAAGAACCAAGCATATTGAAGTGGACTGTCATAAGGTGAGGCAGATGATAGTCTTGGGAGTGATACTGCCGTGCTACACAAGGAGTGAGGATCAGTTGGCAGATGTATTCACTAAGGCGGCTAGGCAAAAGACAATGGAGTCAATTCACATAAGGTTGGGACTCCTTGATCTTTCGCCTAAGGGCTGATCTATACACTCTCCTGATCATGAGGTCCTTACTCTTTTTCCCTCATCAGAGTTTTGTCCCAATGGGTTTTCTTTGATGAGGTTTTTAATGAGGAGGAGCTCATGATCCTTCCAAGCTTGACTTGTTCCACATGGTCAAGCTTGAGGGGGAGTGTTGAGATGAGCTGAGGAATATAAGGAGAGTTGTTCAGGGTTGAAGAGGTTGTGATGTGGAGAAGAGGAGAAGGATTGGCCTTAGGGAGAACCGTCCGTACCGGTCCGTACAGGTCCGTACCATGGCCGTACGGCCGTACAGACGGTATCGACCATGCGGTAAAGAAATGTTACCGCGAGAAGAAGTTCACGGTCTGATCACGTTTTGCCTTGACCAAAGAAGGCATATGACCGTTTATGGATAGAGGAAGAGCATCTTACAGGCTGGCACAGGCTGGAAGGATAAGGTTCACTTTTAGCATAGTGACCACGCGTGTGGAGAGGCTCATTGGTCCGGTTCAAATTAAAGGCTCCCTTAGACTTGACCTCACATGCTTAGTCTCTTCTTAAAACCTAGATCACACTCCTATATATTGTAAACACTCTCTCATTAATGGATTAATGCGAATCATGTTACTCTCTCTCTAGTCTCTCTCTTGTTCATCATGGTTCATACATAAATCTCCCCATTTCTTTCACAATCTCTTCTAAACTTCTCTTAATCTCTTACCAAATCTCTCAATACCTATTCTACTCTCTAATCTCATATACATGGCTCACATTGCTTCCATCTAAAGATAAGGTGCTAGAAGCGTTTATGAACTTCCAAGCATATGTATCTAATCAATACAATGCTACTGTGAAGGTACTGAGATCAGACAACGGAGGTGAATACATCAGCAATGCCTTCAAGAGTCATCTAGCCAAGCATGGGATTGTGCATCAGACCAGTTGTCCCTACACACCACAGCAGAATGGTGTAGCTGAGAGGAAGAATAGGCACTTGATGGAGGTTGCTAGGTCGATGATGTTTCATGCAAATGTCCCAAAACGTTTTTGGGGAGATGCTGTACAGACTGCTTGCTATCTCATCAACCGGGTCCCAACCAAGATACTGAAGAATCTGTCTCCATTTGAGGTGCTGAATAAGAGCAAGCCTTTTATTGATCACCTACGGGTATTTGGGTGTGTATGCTATGTCATGAGTCCAGGAGAACAGAGAAACAAGCTGGAGGCAAAGAGCACTAAGGCTATGTTCATTGGATACTCTATCACTCAGAAGGGATACAAGTGCTATGATCCTGAAGCAAGGAGAGTGATGGTATCTAGAGAAGTGAAGTTTATTGAATCAAAAGGGTATTATGAAGAAAAGGAGTGGGAAAATCTGAAGGATTTGTCTCAAGCTCCATCTGATAGAGCAACAACACTGAGGGTGCTGTTGGAGAAGCTAGGGATAGGGTTATCCCAGGATCAGGAATCTGGAAGAAGAGAGTCTTCCAATCCGACTAGTGAAGCTGAAAGAACAACTCCTCTTGATCATGAGAGGGGGAATGGAACTGAATCTCATGAGCAAGTGCAAAATCAAGATTCAGGCCAGCATAATCAAGAGGTGACACAAGAAGTAGAGAGTGGTGCTCAGTCTAGTGGAGATGGGCAAAGAGAGTCTACTGGCTCAGATGAGAGTAGTACTCAGTCTAGTGAAGGAGATGGGTCAAATGAGAGTGGTGCTCAATCAAGTGAAGATGGGCAAGAGCCACAAGAAGAACATGTTCAGGAGCTAAGGAGGAGCACAAGGGTGAAGAGAGATGCTTCCAACTGGGTAAACACGAGAGTGTACTACAATGCCCAGGCTGTGGAGCATCCTTCTCAAGCTATGTGTTCCTTTGCAGAGTTTCCGGACGAGCATACAGCCTTCACAGTAAGCTTGGATGAGAGCTATATTCCAAGGACATATGAAGAAGCTATGGCTTTAAAGGAGTGGAGAGATTCAGTTGCTGATGAGTCCGGAGCCATGATTAAGAATGAAACATGGTATGAGAGTGAGCTGCCTAAAGGGAAGAAGGCAGTGACTAGTAAATGGGTGTTCACAATCAAGTTTCATCCTGATGGAAGAATAGAGAGGCGCAAGTCTAGGTTGGTGGCAAGAGGATTTACTCAGACATATGGTGAGGACTATGTTGAGACCTTTTCTCCTGTGGCTAAACTTCATACTATCAGGATTGTATTATCTTTAGCTGTGAATCTTGAGTGGGATTTGTGGCAAATGGATGTGAAGAATGCATTCCTTCAAGGAGAGTTGGAAGATGAAGTATACATGCATCCACCACCAGGTCTTGAACATCTAGTAAAGAAGGGTAATGTGTTGAGGTTGAGGAAAGCTATCTATGGTCTCAAGCAGTCTCCAAGGGCGTGGTACAACAAGTTGAGTACTACACTGAATGGGAGAGGGTTCAGAAAGTCGGAATTGGATCACACTCTCTTTACCCTAACCACCTCATCTGGTATTGTGGTATTGCTTGTGTATGTGGATGACATCATCATCACAGGCAGTGATAAGGAAGGCATCAAGGCTACAAAGGAGTATCTCAAGGCAAGCTTTGAGATTAAAGACTTGGGGGAAATGAAGTATTTTCTTGGGATTGAGATATGCAGATCAAAGGAAGGATTGTTTATGTCTCAAAGGAAGTATGTGATTGATCTCTTGAAGGGAGCAGATGCCTATGGAGGAAAGACAGCCAAGATGCCAATGGAGGATGGTTACAAGGTTCCACGTGAGGGGGAGATTGAGGATAGCAAGCCATTCCATGATCCTAAGCTGTATAGGAAGCTAGTGGGGAAGTTGATTTATCTTACCATTACTAGACCTGATGTGTGCTTTGCGGTGAATCAAGTCAGTCAACACATGCAAGTTCCTAAGGAGCACCACTGGCGGATGGTGGAAAGGATCTTGATGTATCTGAATGGAACTACTGGTCTTGGAGTATGGATGGGATGTAACAAGAGTACTGAGGTTGTAGGCTACTGTGATGCAGATTGGGCTGGGGACCGAGCAGACAGAAGATCAACCACAGGCTATTGTACATTCATTGGTGGTAACTTGGTCACTTGGAAGAGTAAGAAGCAGAAGGTAGTGTCTTGTTCCAGTGCTGAGGCCGAGTATAGAGCAATGCTGAAGCTTACAAATGAGCTAGTGTGGATAAAAGGGATTTTGAAGCATCTGGAGATTATTCAAGCAACGCCAATGACAATGCATTGTGATAATCAAGCAGCTATCCACATTGCATCTAATTCTGTGTTCCATGAGAGAACAAAGCACATTGAGGTTGATTGTCACAAGGTGAGGCAGATGATGATTCTTGGGGTGATTCTACCTTGTTACACTCGGAGTGAGGATCAGTTAGCAGATGTGTTCACAAAGGCAGCAAGGCAAAAGACAATGGAGTCCATACACATCAGGTTAGGACTCATTGATCTCTCGCCTAAGGGCTAGTCTATACACTCTCCTGATCATGTGATCTCTACTCTTTTTCCTCATTAAGGTTTTGTCCCAATGGGTTTTCTTTAATGAGGTTTTAATGAGGGAGATCTCATGGTCCTTCCAAGCTTGACTTGTTCCACATGGTCAAGCTTGAGGGGGAGTGTTGAGATGAGAGAATAAAGAGTTGATATATTGAGAGAGGAAGAGGATTGAGACAGACAGTAACTTTGGAGTTACCACAGTAACTTTGGTTTTACTGTGGTAACTAAGGTAAAGCTTGGAAAGTTACCTTGGCTCACATTGGAGAGTAAGCCACGACCAAGAGCTGTATGGATAAGGGAGGAACAGTCTGGATAAGGTTTCCTCACAGCTAGAGAGGCTGGAGACAGGCTGTAAAGTAGACAGCATCTAGTAAAAGATGCCAAAGGGATCAAGCATGTGAAGACTCCCATTGGCTTCTTTTGGATGGCTCTCTTTGACTACACATGCCCTGAACCTCTACCTTATCTAATTGATTTCGAATTTGATTGTCTCTCTCATATAAGTATGTTGTAAACCTCATCTTTATTAATTAATGGAGTTTTGAGTCTCTCTCTCTTAAGTCTCTCTCTTGTTCTTAATCTCCAATCTCTTTAATTCTCAGATTAGACTTAATCACTCTTTAAATCACCAAATCTAATAGGCTTGCTGTTGTTGAGAACTTCATAAGGAGCTTTATCTTCCAGGATCTTGGTTGGAATCCGATTGATTAGGTAGCAAGCCGTGATCACAGCATCACTCCAGAATCTCTTTGGCACTCTCATCTGGAACATCATTGATCTAGCCACTTCCATAAGATGTCTGTTCTTTCTCTCAGCCACTCCATTTTGTTGAGGTGTATAAGGGCAACTCGTTTGGTGAAGTATCCCATGTTGAGCTAGATGGTTCTTGAATGCATGGCCAGTATACTCTCCACCATTATCAGACCTGAAAATCTTAATCTTGGCATTGTACTGGTTAGAAACATATGATTGAAAGTTTCTAAATGCATCTAGAACCCTATCCTTTGTTTTAATTAGTGTTATCCAGGTGTATTTGGATTTTTCATCTATGAATGTGACAAAGTATTTGTAATTGTCCCTAGATAAGCATGGAGCAGTCCATACATCAGAATGAACAAGATCAAAGCATTTATCATAGATAGTAGTAGATCTCTTGAACACAGTCTTACAATGTTTTCCCAAAATACAAGCTTCACATTCATTATTTTTAAACATGACACCTGGTAACATTAAGCTTAAGGCTCTAACATGTGGATGTCCTAGCCTAGAATGCCACAATGCACCTCTACTTAAAACGGAACTCAACAAGCAACTAGAACTAGAAATGATAGAAAGGTCTTCAAGTAAATAAAGGTCTCCTTTGGTTACTCCTTGCCCAATCAACTTACTGCTTTCAATATCCTGAAATTTCACATCATTAGGACTGAAAATAACATTGCATTGAAGATCATTGGTACACCTCTTAACAGATAATAGATTAGAAGTAAACTCAGGCATGTACAAAGCTTTAGAATCCTTATTAAACAGTTTCAAGTCTCCTACTCCTCTAATAGGAATTCTATCACCATTTGCAATCATTACATGCCCATGAGCCGGTTCTATGTTCTTTATAAGGCTATCATCACTTATCATATGATGTGAAGCACCTGAATCAATAATCAACGGTTTTATTCCTTGAGCAATATGATTCCTAGGTGATTCTTTTACCAGTTTCAGTTTATCAATGAGATCAAGCAATGTGGATTCATTTCTAGACATCCTATCAGCAGCAAAGGTTGTATATCTATCTGGTTCATTTCCCATTCTATCAAAGTTTCCTAGCAAGCTATCACAAGTTCTAGGCAACACATGAGCAGTATAGGAATAACCAAGGGCTTTACCAGACTCTTTAAGGGCTTTGATCAAGGCATCAATGTCTGACTTCTTGATCACCTCATGATCCATGTTCTTCACAGCTCCTTGGTGGTGAGAGGTTAAGGCTCTTCCTTCACTTTCACCCGCAAGACCAGATGAGTCAGCTCCTGATGCGCCAGCTTCACTTGTCTCTGCAGAAAGGTGAGCTCTTCCCTCTCTCTCCTTGTTGAACTTGGCCGGCTTCAAATGGGGGTGTAGGATCCAGCACTGACTCCTCTTGTGTCCCGGCTTCTTGCAATGGTCACAGCTTCCACTGAACTTCCTTTCCTCTCCACGGTAAGCAGCCTTGTGTGCTTGGATTGCTTCAGCCTTGTTGGACAGAGCCATGTCTCCTTTCCCTCCAAACATACCAAGTGACCCCTCTTCCTTCTGAATCTGCGCACACACTTCCTCCATAGATGGAAGACTCGGCATCCTCAACATGTGCTTGATCACATCATTGAATGGAGGATCTAGTGTCAGCAGCAATCCAAACACCTGATCCTGCTCCCTCCTCTCCATGAGTAGCTCTTGATCCGCGGTGCTTGGCCTCAATGATTCAAGCTCAGACCCCAAGGATCTATACTTGCCCAAATGCTTGGTGAACTCTTCTCCATCTTGAACCAGTGTGTTGATAGCCTTCTTAATCTCATACACGCGGTTCAGATTGGTAACGTTCCCAAATGTCTTCTGGAGTACCTCCCACAGGTGTTTTGGAGTCTCGCAGTAGCTGTAGGCCTCCAAGAGATGCTCTTCAAGGGACCCTTGTAGCACTGAAAGCACCATCAAGTCTTCTTGAATCCACTTCTTCTCGGCAGCAGCAACTTGATCTCCCACACCTTCATCTCCTTCTCCGTCTTTAGCCACTGGCTTGGTTGCATCATCCGTGATGTGACTCCACAGCCCTAGCCTCCCAATGGCTGTCTTCACCAGCCTTGACCACAACAGGTAGTTACTACCACCCTTCAACACAACAGGAACCGTAATGACCTTGTAGTTTCCCTCCATCTTGCTTTGTTAGAACCGAAAAGAAAGTATGAAAGAGTATGAACTGAAGCTGAAGAACACTCTAAATCTCAATACCAAAGCCAACCTGGCTCTGATACCATATGATTTTAGAGAGTTGAACAGGTATTGAGAGATTTAGAGAAAGATTAAGGTGAGATGAGATGATTTATGAAATGTAGAAGAGAAACATGATGAACTAGAGAGAGAATATGATAAACTCGTGTTAATCATTAATCAAGGCAGAGTTTACAATATATAGCAAAGGAAAGACTAGGGTTTCAGCATAAGAGATAAGGCAAAGCATGTGTAGTCAAAGCTAAAGGGAGCGGATGGTTTGAACTAGCCAATGGAGTGCTTCACACACTTTCAGCATATTCCAAGATGCTGATCACTTTACAGCTATGCCAGCCTGTCTTATCCGCGTCTCCTTTCTTCCCTTAAACGGTCACAAGCCTCCTTAACACTCAAGGTAACTCTCCAAAGTAACTTGGGTAAGGATGGTAAGTTTTGGTTGATGATGGGTCGACCCGAGAAGGTACGGCCTGTACGGCCAGTACGGTCAGTACGGATTGTACGGACTGGTCGACCTCATACCTCATCCTTTCCTTAACACATCCTTCTCATAATGCTTCCTTCTACCCCATCACTTCCCTTGCTTATACTCAACTCATTTCAACAGGTATGAGAGTGAGTTACCTAAAGGGAAGAAGGCAGTTTCAAGCAGATGGATCTTCACCATCAAGTACCTTGCAAATGGGGAGATAGATAGGCGCAAGACTAGGCTGGTTGCAAGAGGATTTACACAGACTTATGGGGAAGATTACATTGATACTTTTGCACCAGTGGCCAAGCTTCACACAATTCGAATTGTGTTATCTATTGCAACAAACTTGGAGTGGGATTTGTGGCAAATGGATGTGAAGAATGCTTTCTTGCAAGGTGAACTTGAAGATGAAGTATACATGCATCCACCTCCTGGTCTTGAGCATCTAGTAAAGCCAGGGAATGTTTTGAGATTGAAGAAAGCAATATATGGGTTGAAACAGTCACCTAGAGCTTGGTACAGGAAGCTGAGTACAACACTCAATGGGAGAGGCTTTAGGAAGTCTGAACTAGATCACACTCTCTTCACCTTGACAGGACCTTCAGGGAGCATTGTGATTCTAGTGTATGTGGATGATTTGATTATCACAGGAAGTGATAAGGCAGGGATTCAGGCTACTAATGAGTTTCTCAAATCTGTGTTTGACATCAAGGATTTGGGAGAGATGAAGTATTTTCTGGGCATTGAGATATGCAGATCAAAGGAGGGTTTGTTTACGTCTCAAAGGAAGTATACTATGGATATGTTGAAGGAGACTGATGTGCTTGGAGGAAAGATAGCTAAGACACCCCTTGAGGAGGGATATAAAGTTCTGCGTGAGGGGGAGGTTGAAGAGAAGCAGCTGTTTAAAGATCCTAAGCTATACAGGAAGATGGTTGGCAAGCTGATCTACTTGACCATCACCAGACCAGATATATGTTTTGCTGTGAACCAAGTGAGTCAGCATATGCAGGCGCCAAAGGTCCATCACTGGAAGATGGTTGATAGGATACTGAGGTATCTGAGTGGGACGACTGGACAAGGAGTTTGGATGGGTTGTAATGGCAGTACAGAAGTGGTTGGGTATTGTGATGCTGATTGGGCAGGAGATAGAGTGGACAGGAGATCAACTACTGGGTATTGTACATTCATTGGAGGAAACTTGGTTACTTGGAAGAGTAAGAAGCAGAAGGTTATCTCTTGTTCAAGTGCTGAAGCTGAGTATAGAGCCATGCTGAAGCTGACAAACGAGTTGGTGTGGATCAAGGGGATCTTGAAGCATCTAGAGATTGAGCAGAGTACTCCTATGACTATGCATTGTGACAATCAAGCAGCTATCCACATTGCCTCCAACTCAGTGTTTCATGAGAGAACAAAGCACATAGAGGTGGATTGTCATAAGGTGAGGCAGATGATCATCTTAGGAGTGATTCTACCATGTTATACAAGAAGTGAAGATCAGCTTGCAGATGTGTTTACTAAGGCAGCGAGATTGAAGACAATGGAGTCCATACTGTCAAGGCTTGGACTCATTGATCTGACTCCTAGGAGCTGAGCCCCTTAACCATGGAGTCTCCACTCTTTTTCCCTCATCAAGGTTTTATCCCAATGGGTTTTACTTGGTGAGGTTTTTAACGAGGGAGGTCTTCATGGTTTCCAAGCTTGACTTGTTCTACATGGTCAAGCTTGAGGGGGAGTATTGATATGAAGACCATGTTAACTTGAAGAAAAGAAATGGAGTGGTGAAGTGTTGAGTTGAGATTGAGTCTTGAGCAAGAATAGGGCAAGACATCCGGAGATTGAATGTCAAGGCTTTGGGAGTGTCTAAAGGTGTCTAGAAGTGCTCATATAGCTGTGCAAAGATAGGGCCAAGTCCAGGAGGGACTTAGAAGTGTGTTTGGGAGCAAATGGGCGAGTGTGCAAGGTTAGGGCGAGGCCGTACGGATTGGTACGGACCTGTACGGACCGGGACAACCCGAGAGTGCACAACTCGACCATTTGAGGTGTTTTGGGATTGTGCAAAGTCCGGGCCAAGTTGTGCAAAGTTAGGGCGTGATCAGAACGTCTCCTGGAGGCTTTGTGCATACTTAGGGCTGATAAGCATGATCTGGTCGTGTGGAATCAAAAGAGCATCAAGAGAAGATGCCTTGTGGATAGCATGGAAGCAAGCGACCAATGGGAGCTCTCTTGGTGATGATTGGCTACTTTGGTCCAAGACAGGCTGGCTGTTGCTGTAAAGGAAAGACCAGCCTTGACTATGTATCTGGACATATACAAGGAAAGATTCAGAGGAGCCTTAGAAGCACCAATCAGAGCCAAGCCTCCTCATCCAATCAGGCGCCAGCACTCTCTCCACCAATCAAGATGTATCACGCAGATTGGGACTGATCCAACTCCTCATCTCAGCCATCCATCCTTCAAGAGTCATTAGGAACCATTAGATTTAGGTTTCTGGTTTTAAAAACTTGTAAAGCTTATAAATAAGCTGTTTGTGACAGATTGTAACTCTCTAAGAGAGAGAGGGGGATTTCCCTTCCTCCTTCATAATACAAAGTGTTCTTGGATCAGAATCCCTTAATCTCTCCCTTTCTTATACACTTAAACTCCTAATCTCTCTTATTCTCTTGTTTCTGATCTGAGCTTACACTAGTTTCATCAGACCTCTTCTTCATCTTATCAAGCTCTAATCTTGCCTTTATGGCTGTTCTTAACACACCCCAATCTGATTCTCTAAAATCTCATATGGTATCAGAGCCAGGTTCATCTGAACTTGGTTCCAGCTTCCGCTAAGCTCAAAGCTTTCTCCCATGTCATTTCCAAACCAAGAAGAAGCTTCATGTTCAGCCAGCTGTAAAACCTCTCCAAGAAGAAGGTGGGCTCATACATGGCGTCCAGTAGCTGTCTCTGGTTGTTCTCCACGTTCTCATGTCCACCCTTGAAGAAAGAAGGCCTTGGAAGCAAAGGTTATGAAGTGGTCTAGCTAGCCTCTTCAACAAACCAGATCCAGGCGAGTCTCATGGTGATTCTCATGAAGAAAGGTGGTCTCTTTGACATGGTGGGTTCAAGAGGATGGTTCATGGAAGAAGAAGGTGTTGGGGTCGACACCAACAGCTCAAAACTTGCCATGTACCATGGAGATTCAAGGAACAAACAAGTTCCTTGGCTGTAAGCTGGATCTCTTTCCTTTTAGTTAAAAGCTTGAGCATATGAACTGATTGTGAGGTTGTGTATTGATTGAAAACCTGAGGATGTATTAAAGATTGCTAAATGAATTAAAATGATTTAGAATCTGTCCTAGGATGCTTAAAGAGTCTTGCTTGATGTTGAGAGATAAAATGCTTGCCTTGAATCTGTTATGAGTTGTGTTAGGATGCTAGATGAAGTCTTGATCCTATTAGCTCTCGTAAACTGAATCAATTTTAAAGGTATTGCATTGTCTGATGTTGTGGATGATTAATATTGCTTTGCCTCAGTTAAAAGTAAATGTGTGTTAGGATGATAGAATGTACTGTCTGATCCTGTTGCATACATAAACTAGAAACTGATTAAGGTCACTGCATATTGTCATCTTGTTGCTGCCTTATGTTGAGCACATAGATGGATGTCTATGGTTGCGGTTAAGGCAGGGTTGATTGCCTAAATACTTTGTATTGAATCCTGATCAGATCATGCTTAGTGTTTGGAGAATGGATAGCTTGCATAGATAAGAACTTTGTGATGAATTGTTTCTGTCTATTGCATAGCTTGTGACATTGGAGATCAAACTTGATGATCAATCAAGCTTTGGTCCCAATGCTTGTGTCTTATCTTGTCTGGAGTTTGAATGATGCTTCAGGTTCACAAGAAGAAGCCTTAGTTCATCATCAATCCGTGACAGAGAAGAAGACTTGATCCATTGTGAAGCAATGGAGAGTTGGTGCTTGTGTGTATGGCCGGTTAAGATAGCGCAGCTGGTGATAGTGGTGTGCTCCTGGTTCATGTAGACACACAAGTAAAGGTCATCACCTAAGTCTTGGGGAGACTGATGACCTGAAGGCATTGGAGCTGAAGGCAATGGCAGATCGGTTGGCTTAAGCGCAGCTGTAGGTAGTGATGCGCTCCCGGTTTGAAGTCTCATTGAGGCTCACTTCAAGCTTGCACCTATACTAAGTCAAGCTTGAGGTGGGGATTCAAGTGAGCTACCAGAAGATCCTCTAAGCTCAATGACCTGGTTCCTCAAGGCCATTGCAAGCTGATCATGTGTAGATACAGCCGAGTGTGAGGGAAGAAGAAAGCTACTCAATGAGCTTCTGGTGAGAAGTGCTTGGAGAGTAAGCTGAGGTATCTCCTCTGTGCAATGGTGGTTAAGTGGGGCAGTAAGCATCAAGTCTGAAGAAGATGGAGGTGTTCCCACAAGGTTGATCATGGAGCTTAGTATGCGCTCACCTTCAAGCTTGGACCTTCCCTATACTTGGTCTCAAGCTTGAGGGGGAGTGTTAGTGAGCTTATGTGATAAGAGGAGGAGCTGTTAAGCTCTGCAAGTGAGGATTCAAGTGGCGGATCAGAACAGCCACTCCTCACCGTCTAAACAAGGGAGTAAACCTGATCTTAACTCTTTAAATATATACATGATAGGTTTATCTCTTGAGAACTGATACACTTGTGGGATGTTGTATCAGGTACCTTGTTGGATACTCAATGAAGAAGCTAGGCGTGTGATCTGACCTAATGGAGATGGTGAGAAGCCATGAAAGAAGGGAAGACACAAGCTGGTTCCAAGAAGAGGTCCGAGAGGTGTTAGTGATGAGAAGAAGGTGTGAGGCCATGATCCAGAGTCTTTGTGTCCCTTACATTGTTGGTAAGGTACAAAGACTCACTGGCCAATCCCTAGGCCTTGGAGGCTCTACTCTTTTTCCCTCATCAAGGTTTTGTCCCAAAGGGTTTTCCTTGGTGAGGTTTTTAATGAGGGAGTTCTTCAAGGTTCCAAGCTTGACTAAGGATCTTTTATAGTCAAGCTTGAGGGGGAGTGTTAACTTGAAGAAAAGAAATGGAGTGGTGAAGTGTTGAGTTGAGATTGAGTCTTGAGCAAGAATAGGGCAAGACATCCGGAGATTGAATGTCAAGGCTTTGGGAGTGTCTAAAGGTGTCTAGAAGTGCTCATATAGCTGTGCAAAGATAGGGCCAAGTCCAGGAGGGACTTAGAAGTGTGTTTGGGAGCAAATGGGCGAGTGTGCAAGGTTAGGGCGAGGCCGTACGGATTGGTACGGACCTGTACGGACCTGTACGGACCTGTACGGACCGGGACAACCCGAGAGTGCACAACTCGACCATTTGAGGTGTTTTGGGATTGTGCAAAGTCCGGGCCAAGTTGTGCAAAGTTAGGGCGTGATCAGAACGTCTCCTGGAGGCTTTGTGCATACTTAGGGCTGATAAGCATGATCTGGTCGTGTGGAATCAAAAGAGCATCAAGAGAAGATGCCTTGTGGATAGCATGGAAGCAAGCGACCAATGGGAGCTCTCTTGGTGATGATTGGCTACTTTGGTCCAAGACAGGCTGGCTGTTGCTGTAAAGGAAAGACCAGCCTTGACTATGTATCTGGACATATACAAGGAAAGATTCAGAGGAGCCTTAGAAGCACCAATCAGAGCCAAGCCTCCTCATCCAATCAGGCGCCAGCACTCTCTCCACCAATCAAGATGTATCACGCAGATTGGGACTGATCCAACTCCTCATCTCAGCCATCCATCCTTCAAGAGTCATTAGGAACCATTAGATTTAGGTTTCTGGTTTTAAAAACTTGTAAAGCTTATAAATAAGCTGTTTGTGACAGATTGTAACTCTCTAAGAGAGAGAGGGGGATTTCCCTTCCTCCTTCATAATACAAAGTGTTCTTGGATCAGAATCCCTTAATCTTTCACTTTCTTATACACTTAAACTCCTAATCTCTCTTATTCTCTTGTTTCTGATCTG
Organism: Brassica napus; assembly: GCF_020379485.1. Taxonomy (NCBI): domain Eukaryota; kingdom Viridiplantae; phylum Streptophyta; class Magnoliopsida; order Brassicales; family Brassicaceae; genus Brassica; species Brassica napus. The sequence continues at coordinate 39,127 of NW_026015631.1, forward strand.
AGCTTACACTAGTTTCATCAGACCTCTTCTTCATCTTATCAAGCTCTAATCTTGCCTTTATGGCTGTTCTTAACACACCCCAATCTGATTCTCTAAAATCTCATAGACCAAGGAGGCTGAGACAGTAACTTTAGAGTTTTACTGTGGTAACTTTATTTTAACCACAGTAACTACTTGGGGAAGTTATCTGATGGGATGAGAAGGTAACTTAGTGAAGAGAAGAGAGGAAACTCGACCAAAGAGGATAAGGGAGGTTAAGGAAGGATAAGGGATCACTTTGACAGCCTGTATGATGCTGGAAAGGAGAAGTTACCTTTATACTAGTGCAAGCATGTGAGAAAGCACAGCCAAGTGATTCAAAAGGAGTTCCAGCCTGTCCTTTGACTACACATGCTTAACCATTTCGAATTTCCTTGTTGCTCTCTCTATTAATACTTGTAAACTTCATCAGTAATTAATTAATGGAGTTTTGAGTCTCTCTCTCCTTATTCTCTCACTAGAATCTCTTAATCTCTTTAATCTTTTCATCTGATTATCCCTGATTGGTTGAATCATGCTCTAATACACAAAAGTGTATAACTGCAAACTCAACAAAGTGGAGAAATCATCTGCCTTAGAAGCCACATGTAGTGAGGAAAGTTCCAAGATGTTTCTGAGACATGAAGAAGGACTGAAGAGCTTTGTGTTTCATCCTGGAGAGACTAGAGAGGTGATGATATATCTCATGGCCAGGTCAGGAACTTTGGAGTTAAATTATCAAGGTTCTATCATCCTACAGAGCTTGGATTTGAGGACAAATCCTTTTAAAGGAGGAGGGGATGGTGTGATCCTGATCAGGATTGGAATCAATGGATTGAAGCCAATGTATGGGTCAGCTATACGACTGATCATGGTGCAGTTTAATAGACAGTATCATACTCTTATTGGCATGATCTATGAGGTTCTGGATAGAGAGAAGAGAAGAACTGTTGGTACTGCCTTGAAACAGCTTGAACAAAGAGGATTCAACCAACTGAGCTTAACAGGAGCTATGGATACCATTCACCTCGTCCAAATATGTATGGAGAACAAGGAAAACATGTCAGAAAGTTTCTGGATTGGGCTATATTTGGATCTAGGCGAAATAAGGCTTTTTCGGTCCAAAAAGAGAGTTGCAGCCAGAATCTTGATCCACTTGCTTTCTAGCTGGCCTAACAGGACGTGGAGGATCTAAAGCTCATTAGGAGACACTCCAAATCAAGTTCAAGTCGTGGCCCATCATAAACCAAAGAAGAACCAGCTTGTTGGTTTGATTTAATTGCAATGTAATGGGTTTAGTTTATTGGGCTTTCATTTAATTTAAACCAAGACAATTAGGAATTAGAGTAAACCAGATTTGGGTAGATTAGTATTTAAAATTAACCAATTTCGAATTGGATTAGGAGATTAAACCATCTTGGTTTAAATTTAGGGTTTTTAGTTTTATTCTTTTAACATATGTAGCCACGTTTTGGCATGGAAATCAATCAATCGACATTTTTTTCAACTTCTTTGTTTTGAGTTTTCTCTCAATTCTGCTGGTGTGTAATATCCAGCTTGGGTTCTCTGATTTGGTGTGTCATATCCAGATCAGAAGCCTTGGAGTATCAGGAGGCGAGCCATCTCTCTTGTGTCCTACATCAATCCACAAACCTTGATACAGATCGAGTCTTTGATTCTCTGTTTGCAAGGATTATCTCTGTGATCCATCCTAGACACTAAGCAGGGTGATCCTGTGTCTGTGGAGCAGAAAAAAAACATCTTTATAGCATCCCATAGCTCTAAGGAGAAGACCATATCCATCACCTTTCATCCACCCACGCCCCCTTCAAGTGATCCAGGGAGAGACAGCCATTCCAGGGCTACACCAGGTGAGCCGTTGAGATACATCAAAATCCTCTCCACCATGCGCCAGTGATGCTCCTTAGGCACTTGCATGTGTTGACTCACCTGATTCACAGCAAAACAAATGTCAGGTCTAGTTATGGTAAGATAAATCAATTTGCCAACTAGTTTTCTATAGAGTTTAGGATCCTGATAAGGTTTGCTGTCTTCAATCTCCCCCTCTCGTGGGACTTTGTAGCCATCCTCCATAGGCATCCTTGCTGTCTTGCCTCCATAAGCACCTGCACCTTTCAAGAGATCAAGTGTATACTTCCTTTGGGACATGAACAAACCTTCCTTGGATCTACATATCTCAATTCCAAGAAAGTATTTCATTTCTCCCAAGTCTTTAATCTCAAACATGGATTTAAGGAACTCCTTGGTTGCTATGATACCTTCCTTATCACTTCCTGTGATAATGATATCATCCACATACACAAGGAGTGCAATCATACCTGAGGGAGTGGTGAGTGTGAAAAGAGTGTGATCTAGTTCAGATTTCTTGAAGCCTCGGCCATTGAGAGTGGTGCTCAGCTTGTTGTACCAAGCTCTTGGTGATTGCTTCAGCCCATAGATAGCTTTCTTCAATCTCAACACATTCCCTCTCTTCACTAAGTGTTCAAGGCCTGGAGGTGGATGCATATACACTTCATCCTCAAGTTCACCTTGTAGAAAGGCATTCTTCACATCCATTTGCCATAACCCCCATCCAAGATTCACAGCCAAGCTTAACACAATCCGGATTGTATGTAGTTTAGCTACTGGTGCAAAGGTTTCTATGTAATCTTCTCCATAAGTTTGAGTGAAACCTCTTGCAACCAGCCTTGACTTCTTCCTCTCAATCTTTCCATCTGCCTTATACTTGATTGTGAATATCCACCTACTAGTTACAGCCTTCTTCCCTTTTGGTAACTCACTCTCATACCATGTATCATTCTTGATCATAGCTCCTGCCTCAGCTCCAACTGACTCCTTCCATTCTTTATCCATGATTGCTTCTTCATAGCTTCTTGGGATGTAATTCTCATCCAAGTTAACCATGAAGGCGCAATGTTCTTCAGGGTATTGAGCAAATGAACACACGACTTGAGAAGGATGCTCCACAGCTTGGGCATTGTAGTACACTCGCGTGTTTACCCAAGAGGAAGGATCCTTTCTCAGCCTTGTGCTTCTCCTCAATACTGGTTGTTCTTGCTCTTGAACCGGCTCATCTTGTGTAGTTGGTTCTTGTGCTTCACTCTGATGTTCTTCCTCTCCTTGGTCTTGCTCACCTTGATGATGAGAACCTGAGTTGAACTCTCCTCCTTCCTCATTCAAGCCGACTCCTTCTTGGCCATTTTCTTGAGTTTCAGGTTCACTTCCCCCCTCATGATCAAGGTGAGGTGTTTGAGCAGCTCCACTTGGTTTAGTTGAGCTCTCTTCTTGTCTTCCACTTCTTGTGGATTGATCCTGGTTCATCTTGATACCGAGACCTTCCAAAATGATTCTTAAGACTCCAGCCTTATCTGATGTGAGATCCTTCAAATCTTCTTGATTCTTCTCCTCATAGTATCCTCTTTCTTCAATGAACTTCACATCTCTAGATACAAGCACCCTTCTAGCTTCTGGATCATAACACTTATATCCTTTTTGAGTTGTTGAGTAGCCAATGAACATTGCCTTTCTGCTTCTTGCTTCTAGCTTGTTCCTCAACTCTCCTGGTACTAGAACATAGCATAAGCATCCAAACACTCTCATGTATTCCAAGGATGGCTTTCGCTTGTTCAGAACTTCAAATGGTGCTTGATCCTTCAACACCTTTGTAGGCATCCTGTTGATTAGATAGCACGCAGTAGATACAGCATCACTCCAGAATCTCTTAGGTACATTAGCTTGGAACATCAGTGACCGAGCCACTTCCATCAAGTGCCTGTTCTTCCTCTCAGCTACACCATTCTGTTGTGGTGTGTAGGGACAGCTTGTTTGATGAAGGATTCCATGGTGATCTAGATGACTCTTGAACGCATAGCTTGTGTACTCTCCTCCATTATCTGATCTCAAAATTTTAATCCTAGCATGATAATGGTTAGTTACATACGCTTGAAAGTTCTTGAATGCATCTATCACCCTATCTTTTGATGGAATGAGTGTTAACCAGGTGTATTTAGATTTTTCATCAATGAATGTGACAAAATACTTATGATTATCTCTAGAAAAACTAGGTGCAGTCCACACATCAGTATGAATCAAATCAAAGCAATTTTCATAGACAGTAGATGTTCTTGGAAACACATTCTTACAATGCTTGCCTAAAATGCAAGCCTCACACTTATTATTTTCAAAAACCACACCTGGTAACATCAAGTTTAAAGCCCTCTCATGGGGATGACCTAATCTAGCATGCCACAATGCATTTTTATTCAAACTAGAAGCAGAAGTAAATGAGCAGTTATAATTGGAAACAGGATCAAGCTTCTCAAGCATGTATAAGTCTCCCTTTGTAACTCCTTTTCCAATCAATTGGCTGCTCTCAATATCCTGAAACTTCACATCATTAGGACTGAATATAACATTGCAATTCAAATCAGTAGTGCATTTCTTAACTGAAAGAAGGTTTGATGTGAATTCCGGAATATAAAATGCTCTAGTGTTCTTATCAAATAGCTTTAAGTTTCCTATTCCCTTAATAGGTATCTTATCCCCATTTGCAATCATCACACATCCATTAGTAGGTTCTATATCTTTAATCAGGTTGGTGTCACTAATCATATGATGAGATGCACCTGAATCTATAATCAATGGTTTGGATGTATTGCTAGCACTATGGCAGATGCTAATCTGTGATCTATATGCATTCATCCTAGCATTTCTATCAATGCAATGCTCAATTCCAGTCTTACTATCAATCCTAGCAATCTCAGCCACATTAGGAGTCATTTCTATAGTTCTAGCAATCATAGAAGCACCAAATGAATACCCATGAATGTTACCATTATCCTTGAGCATTTTGATGAGTGCATCCATCTCGGATCTCCTGATGAAGTCTTGATCATTGCCTCGGGGGTTGATAGCTCCAGTGTAGGTCACCAAAGCCTTTCCATCTCCTTCACGGTTCTCCACTTCAGCTCCACGGTTGGATGGCCCTGCTCCGCTTGATCCTTCAGTCATGTGAGCTTTTGCCTCTCTCTCCTTCATGAACTTAGCCGGCTTCAAGTGGGGATGGAGTATCCAGCACTGACTCTTCTTGTGTCCATGCTTCTTGCAGTGATCACAATTCCCATTGAACTTCCTATCCTCGTACTTGTTGTAACCAGCTTTGTTAGCTTGTGGAGGCTCTTCCCGGTCAGGTTGCACAGCGTTTGCAAGAGATAAGTCTCCCTTGCCTCCAAACAAACCCATTGAGCCCTGCTCCTTCTGTATCTTAGCACACACCTCTTCAAGGTCAGGCAGCTTCTCAGACCATAGCATGTGCTGGATAAGACCACTGTAGCTTGCATTCAACGTGAGCAGCAACCCAAAGACCTTGTCCTGCTTGCGTCTCTCATTTAGAAGCTCTGGATCAACCGTGCTTGGCCTCAGCATCTCCAACTCAGACCAAAGAGACCTGAACCTCCCCAAGTGCTTAGTGAACTCCGTGTCATCTTGAGTTAACCCATTGATTGCCTTCTTGACTTCAAACACTCGGTTCAGGTTAGAGGTGTTTCCATACACTTTCTGTAGAGTATCCCACAGCTCCTTGGCTGTCTCACAGTAGCTATAAGCATCTAGTATAGCCGGCTCCAAAGAGGCATGAAGGACAGACATCACCATCATGTCTTCTTGTTGCCACTTCTCTACAACACTCTCCTCGGGACTCTCCGTTTCACCCCCCCTGAGTAATCACCTTTGGAGCCTCACCAGATGTGATATGCTTCCACAAACCCTTGCTTCCCACAGCAGTCTTCACCATCCTAGACCAGACTAGGTAGTTGGTTCCTTTGAATGTCACCGCGACCTTCATCTTCATGCCACTCTCCATCTTGAACAGCTTGACGTTTATAGCTTGAACAACCGGTTAGATCTTGTACTGAGAACCCACGCTGCTCTCTAGAACACAGATTCACTCTTGAGTCTTCAAATGAACCTCCCACGGACCACCAAGACACACACAAAACACCTTGAGCTTTTGACCTCTCAAGAAACTCTCAAACACACTCACTTGTTCTCTTAAAGTTTCAAACTTGAATCCTTAAGAGAATCACTCACGAACTCAGATTGTAATCAACCTGGCTCTGATACCATATGACTTTTAGGAATGTAAAGGATTATCTGAGTTTAGAAAGGATTAAAGAAGGAGAATAAGAGATTAAGAGACAACTTAGAGACTAATGAAGAATCATAGTGAAATGAGTAAAGAGAAAGATTGTTTAGAACTGTCTAATCTTTATTAATGACTGAGGTTACATATATATAGTTCTAAGCATTAGGGTTTTTTTCGAAAACATAAGGATAGCTAAGCATGTGAAGTCAAGGGAAGAGCCTTTGCTTTTGTTTGAACCGGCCAATGACAAGCTTCACACGATTAGGCATCTTCCTGATCCAAGTCCAAGATGCTCTTCCTTTCCAGTCTTTGCCAGCCTGTATAAGCTGTCAATGTGCGCCTCTCTTATCCACTCCAACGTCTGGATAAGCTTTTGGTCGAGTGTAACTTCACCTCAGTTCATGTGAGTTACTCGGTGAAGTTACTGTCCTCCCTTTTACCTTGTACGGTCAGTGTACGGATGATCCGTCCGTACCATTGCTCAACTCACTCTTTCCTTTCACTCCTTTGCTTCCTCATTTCCTTAACTCCTCAATGCCTTCTCATATACCTCAGCACATCCCAACAAGAGATTCATCCTGGTTTGATTGGAACGACGAAGAAGCTTTGCTATTCCCAAACTGGGAAACTGGAATCACCTGATTTGAAAATGGGATAACTTCTTCTTGCCAACTCCTATGAGATTTATTCAACTTCCTGGTGATTCTCCACCACTTTATGTATCCATATCAAGCTTCTTACAAAGTGATTCATCCTTGTTTGGTTGGAACGACGAAGAAGCTGTGCTATTCCCAAACTGGGAAACTGGAATCACCTGATTTGAAAATGGGATAACTTCTTCTTGCCAACTCCTATGAGATTTATTCAACTTCCTGGTGATTCTCCACCACTTTATGTATCCAAATCAAGCTTCTTACAAAGTGATTCATCCTGGTTTGATTGGAACGACGAAGAAGCTGTGCTATTCCCAAACTGTGAAACTGGAATCACCTGATTTGAAAGTGGGATAACTTCTTCATCCCAACTCCTATGAGATTTATTCAACTTACTGGTGATTCTCCACCACTTTATGTATCCAAATCAAGCTTCTCACAAAGAGATTCATCCTGGTTAGATTGGAACGACGAAGAAGCTTTGCTATTCCCAAACTGGGAAACTGGAATCACCTGATTTGAAAGTGGGATAACTTCTTCATCCCAACTCCTTTGAGATTTATTCAACTTCCTGGTGATTCTCCACCATTTTATGTATCCAAATCAAGCTTCTTACAAAGTGATTCATCCTTGTTTGATTGGAACGACGAAGAAGCTGTGCTATTCCCAAACTGGGAAACTGGAATCACCTGATTTGAAAGTGGGATAACTTCTTCTTGCCAACTCCTATGAGATTTATTCAACTTCCTGGTGATTCTCCACCACTTTATGTATCCAAATCAAGCTTCTTACAAAATGATTCATCCTGGTTTGATTGGAACGACGACGAAGCTGTGCTATTCCCAAACTGGGAAACTGGAATCACCTGATTTGAAAGTGGGATAACTTCTTCATCCCAACTCCTATGAGATTTATTCAACTTCCTGGTGATTCTCCACCACTTTATGTATCCAAATCAAGCTTCTCACAAAGTGATTCATCCTGGTTTGATTGGAACGGCGAAGAAGCTGTGTTATTCCCAAACTGGGAAACTGGAATCACCTGATTTGAAAGTGGGAGAACTTCTTCTTGCCAACTCCTATGAGATTTATTCAACTTCCTGGTGATTCTCCACCACTTTATGTATCCAAATCAAGCATCTCACAAAAGAGATTCATCCTGGTTTGATTGGAACGACAAAGAAGCTGTGCTATTCCCAAACTGTGAAACTGGAATCACCTGATTTGAAAGTGGGATAACTTCTTCTTGCCAACTCCTATGAGATTTATTCAACTTCCTGGTGATTCTCCACCACTTTAGGTATCCAAATCAAGATTCTCACAAAGAGATTCATCCTGGTTTGATTGGAACGACGAAGTAGCTGTCTTATTCCCAAACTGGGAAACTGGAATCACCTGATTTGAAAGTGGGACAACTTCTTCATCCCAACTCCTATGAGATTTATTCAACTTCCTGATGATTCTCCACCACTTTTTGTATCCAAATCAAGCTTCTCACAAAGAGATTCATCCTGGTTTGATTGGAACGACGAAGAAGCTTTGCTATTCCCAAACTGGGAAACTGGAATCACCTGATTTGAAAGTGGGATAACTTCTTCATCCCAACTCCTATGAGATTTATTCAACCTCCTGGTGATTCTCCACCATTTTATGTATCCAAATCAAGCTTCTTACAAAGTGATTCATTCTGGCTTGATTGGAACGACGAAGAAGCTGTGCTATTCCCAAACTGCGAAACTGGAATTACCTGATTTGAAAGTGGGATAACTTCTTCTTGCCAACTCCTATGAGATTTATTCAACTTCCTGGTGATTCTCCACCACTTTAGGTATCCAAATCAAGCTTCTTACAAAATGATTCATCCTGGCTTGATTGGAACGACGAAGAAGCTGTGCTATTCCCAAACTGGAAAACTGGAATCACCTGATTTGAAAGTGGGATAACTTCTTCATCCCAACTCCTATGAGATTTATTCAACTTCCAGGTGATTTTCCACCATTTTATGTATCCAAATCAAGCTTCTCACAAAGTGATTCATTCTGGTTTGATTGGAACGACGAAGAAGTTTTGCTATTCCCAAACTGGGAAACTGGAATCACCTGATTTGAAAGTGGGATAACTTCTTCATCCCAACTCCTATGAGATTTATTCAACCTCCTGGTGATTCTCCACCACTTTATCTATCCAAATCAAGCTTCTCACAAAGTGATTCATCCTGGTTTGATTGGAACGAAGAAGAAGCTGTACTATTCCCAAACTGGAAAACTGGAATCACCTGATTTAAAGTGGGATAACTTCTTCATCCTAACTCCCATGAGATTTATTCAACTTCCTGGTGATTCTCCACCATTTTATGTATCCAAATCAAGCTTCTTACAAAGTGATTCATCCTGGTTTGATTGGAACGACAAAGAAGCTGTGCTATTCCCAAACTGGAAAACTGGAATCACCTGATTTGAAAATCGGATAATTTCTTCTTGCCAACTCCTATGAGATTTATTCAACTTCCTGTATCCAAATGTATCCAAATTAAGCTTCTTACAAAGTGATTCATCCTGGTTTGATTGGAACGACGAAGAAGCTGTGCTATTCCCAAACTGGGAAACTGGAATCACCTGATTTGAAAGTGGGATAACTTCTTCATCCCAACTCCTATGAGATTTATTCAACTTACTGGTGATTCTCCACCACTTTATATGATTTTAGAGAGTTGAACAGGTATTGAGAGATTTAGAGAAAGATTAAAGTGAGATGAGATGATTTATGAAATGTAGAAGAGAAACATGATGAACTAGAGAGAGAATATGATAAACTCGTGTTAATCATTAATCAAGACAGAGTTTACAATATATAGAGAGAGACATTAGGGTATTCAGAAGCTCTAAGCGTGTGAGGTCAAGGATAAGGTTGCTTTAATTCAAATGTAAACCAATGGGGAAGATCACACGCTTATGGCATCTTTTGGTGAGACTCCTTTTGCCTTTACAGCCTGTGCCAGACTGTCAGGATAAGCCGTGGTCACTCTATCCATCCAAACGGTCATATCTTCTAAGGTGAAACCCCTTTGGCCGTTTAACCCTTTCACCCGGGTAACTTCCCTCTTGGTCGAGTTATGGATCGACCCGGACAGTACGGACGGTACGGCCGGTACGGCCTCTTGTACGGCCTGGTCGATCCCTAACCTTCCTTCCCTTTGCCTCCACATTCTCACATCCTCAACTCCTTAAGCCATCTCCCCATATACTGAACAACTCATTTTAACACTCCCCCTCAAGCTTAACTTAGTAACTTAGTTAAGCTTGGAACCACCATGAGATCTTCCTCATTAAAAACCTCACCAAGGAAAACCCATTGGGACAAAACCTTGATGAGGGAAAAAGAGTGAAGACCTCATGGCAAAGGGGATCAGCTCCTTGGGGAAAGATCTATGAGCCCCAATCTGGTATGAATGGACTCCATAGTCTTTTGTCTTGCGGCCTTGGTGAACACATCCGCAAGTTGATCCTCACTCCTTGTGTAGCATGGCAAGATCACTCCCAAGACAATCATCTGCCTCACCTTGTGACAATCAACTTCAATGTGCTTGGTTCTCTCATGGAAGACTGAGTTGGTCGCAATGTGTATAGCCGCTTGATTATCACAATGCATAGTCATTGGAGTTCCCTGCTCTATCTCCAAGTGCTTCAAGATTCCTTTGATCCATACCAACTCATTGGTAAGCTTCAGCATTGCTCTATACTCAGCTTCAGCGCTTGAACAAGACACCACCTTCTGCTTCTTACTCTTCCAAGTCACCAAGTTGCCTCCAATGAATGTACAATAGCCGGTGGTTGATCTCCTGTCTGCTCTATCTCCAGCCCAATCCGCATCACAGTATCCCACTACTTCAGTGCTCTTGTTGCATCCCATCCACACTCCAAGGCTTGACGTCCCATTCAGATACAAGAGAAGTCTCTCCACCATGCGCCAGTGATGATCCTTTGGGACTTGCATATGCTGGCTCACTTGGTTCACCGCAAAGCATATGTCTGGTCGTGTGATTGTAAGGTAGATGAGCTTCCCTACTAGCTTCCTGTACAGCTTTGGATCATGAAAGGCCTTGCTATCTTCAACCTCCCCCTCACGTGGAACCTTGTATCCATCTTCAAGAGGCATCTTTGCTGTCTTGTCTCCTTGTATACCTGCATCTTTCAAAAGATCAAGTGTATACTTCCTTTGGGAAATGAACAATCCTTCCTTAGATCTACACAACTCAATTCCAAGGAAGTATTTCATTTCCCCTAAGTCTTTGATTTCAAACACAGATTTCAAAAACTCCTTTGTGGCTTTTATACCAGCCTTATCACTACCTGTTATGATAATGTCATCAACATATACAAGTAGACAGATGATACCTGAAGGTGTAGTGAGGGTGAAGAGGGTGTGATCTAACTCTGACTTCTTGAACCCACGCCCATTCAGAGTAGTACTCAGCTTGTTGTACCATGCTCTAGGTGATTGCTTTAACCCATAGATTGCCTTCTTGAGTCTCAATACATTCCCTGGTTTCACCAGATGCTCTAGGCCTGGTGGTGGATGCATATACACTTCATCCTCTAGCTCTCCTTGAAGAAAGACATTCTTCACATCCATCTGCCAAAGCTCCCAGTCAAGGTTCACAGCAAGAGACAATACAATTCTTATTGTATGTAGCTTGGCAACGGGAGCAAAGGTATCAATGTAGTCTTCCCCATATGTTTGAGTGTATCCTCTAGCCACCAGTCTTGTCTTCTTTCTCTCAATGGTTCCATCAGGTAGATACTTAATGGTGAATATCCACTTGCTGGTTACTGCCTTCTTTCCTTTTGGCAACTCACTTTCAAACCAAGTGTCATTCTTTATCATGGCATTTGCTTCATCTCCAACAGATTCCTTCCAATCTTGATGTAGCATTGCTTCTTCATATGATCTTGGTATACTACTTTCATCTAGGCTCATTATGAATGCGCAATGCTCCTTTGGATAACAAGCAAATGAACACACAGCTTGAGAAGGATGCTCCACAGCCTGGGCATTGTAGTACACTCTCGTGTTTACCCAGTTGGAAGCATCTCTCTTCAGCCGTGTGCTTCTCCTTAATGGTACCTCAGCTGGTGCTTGCTCTGGTGCTTCTACTTCAGTAGCTTCCACTCCTCCTTGTTCTGGTAGCTCATTAGGCTCTTCATTACTTGGTTCAGCTCCACCTTGATCAGGATGATCCGCAAAATCTTGATTCTCATCCGGTTCAATTCCATTCCCTCCCTGATGATCAAGGTGAGATGGTTCTTCAGCTTCTTGTCTTTCAGATGACTGATTCTCTGTCGACTCCTGGGACATTCCAATTCCAAGACCTTCTAGTATCTGTCTCAAGCTTGTAGCTCTATCTGAAGGTTGTGAAAGATCCTCCAGCTCTTTCCAATCTTTATCTTCATAGTAGCTCTTCTCTTCAAAGAACTTGACATCTCTTGATACAAGAACTCTCCTTGACTCAGGAACAAAGCACTTGTATCCCTTCTGTGTGGTTGAGTATCCTATCATCATAGCTTTGATACTCTTTGCTTCCAGCTTGTTTCTCATCTCTCCCGGGATAAGAACATAGCTTACACACCCAAACACTCTTAGGTGATCTAGGACTGGCTTGCTGTTGTTGAGAACTTCATAAGGAGCTTTATCTTCCACGATCTTGGTTGGAATCCTATTGATTAGGTAGCAAGCCGTGATCACAGCATCACTCCAGAATCTCTTTGGCACTCTCATCTGGAACATCATTGATCTAGCCACTTCCATAAGATGTCTGTTCTTTCTCTCAGCCACTCCATTTTGTTGAGGTGTATAAGGGCAACTCGTCTGGTGAAGTATATCACTTTTAGGATTGAGTAGAGTAATCTGAGTGAATAAGAAAGACTAGAAGTGATTTAGAAGAGATTTGAGTATGAAATGAGATTAAGAGTCTAGTATAGAACCATTGAGAGACAAAGAGACTAAGAGAGACTCATAACTTTCTTACTTTGATTAATGACATGAGTTTACAATATATAGAGAGGCGACATTAGAGACTAGGGTTTAGGAAACTACACTATTACAATGGATAAGCTTTTGCTTTAATTCAAATGATCCAATAAGCTTCCTCCTTAAGGATAAGGTTCCTTTTGCTTTATGCCAACCGCGGACAGGCTGTCATGTGCGCTCCCTTCTTCCTTTTGCAACAGTCTGATCGGATAAGGATAAGCAAGGCTTCTTCTCAACACACAAAGTTACCTAAGTAACTTTTGTTCACGGAGGTCAAGTTACCTTGCCCAATCTGTACGGCCTAGTACGGCTTCTGTACGGCCTTGCCCAATCTTCTCCTAACTCCATTTCCCTTAGCGCCTCAAGTCATCTCTTCTCATATACTAAACTCATCTTAACACTCCCCCTCAAGCTTAGCTTTGTGAAAGTCTAAGCTTGGACAGCCATGAGATCTTCCTCATTAAAAACCTCACTAAGGAAAACCCATTGGGATAAAACCTTAATGAGGGAAAAAGAGTAAAGATCTCACAGCTAAGGGGATCAGCTCCTTCTCTTCCCAAGATCTATGAGTCCCAATCTAATGTGAATGGACTCCATAGTCTTTTGTCTTGCTGCCTTGGTGAACACATCAGCCAATTGATCTTCACTTCTCGTATAGCAAGGTAAGATCACTCCAAGCACAATCATCTGTCTCACCTTGTGGCAATCAACCTCAATGTGCTTGGTTCTCTCATGGAACACCGAGTTGGATGCAATGTGAATGGCAGCTTGATTGTCACAATGCATTGTCATTGGAGTGGCTTGATCAATCTCCAAGTGCTTCAAGATGCCTTTGATCCATACCAACTCGTTTGTAAGCTTCAGCATGGCTCTATACTCAGCTTCAGCACTTGAACATGACACCACCTTCTGCTTCTTGCTTTTCCAAGTCACCAAGTTGCCTCCAATGAATGTGCAATAGCCGGTTGTTGATCTCCTGTCGGCTCTATCTCCTGCCCAATCAGCATCACAATAGCCCACCACTTCTGTGCTTCCATTGCACCCCATCCATACTCCTTGATCCGGCGAGCCATTTAGATACATCAGCAGTCTCTCCACCATACGCCAATGATGTTCCTTGGGAAGCTGCATGTGTTGGCTCACCTGATTCACAGCAAAACATATATCAGGCCTTGTGATGGTAAGATAAATCAATTTGCCAACAAGTTTTCTATAGAGTTTAGGATCATGAAATGGCTTGCTGTCTTCAATCTCCCCCTCTCTTGGTACTTTGTAGCCATCCTCCATAGGCATCCTTGCTGTCTTGCCTCCATAAGCACCTGCACCTTTCAAAAGATCAAGTGTATACTTTCTTTGGGACATGAATAAGCCTTCCTTGGATCTACAAATCTCAATTCCAAGAAAGTATTTCATTTCTCCCAAGTCTTTGATTTCAAACATAGATTTGAGAAACTCCTTGGTTGCTTTGATACCTTCCTTATCACTCCCTGTGATAATGATGTCATCCACATACACAAGGAGAGCAACCATACCTGAGGGAGTAGTGAGGGTAAAGAGAGTATGATCCAATTCTGACTTCTTAAAGCCTCGGCCGTTCAGAGTTGTGCTCAACTTGTTGTACCAAGCTCTTGGTGATTGCTTCAACCCATAGATAGCCTTCTTTAGCCTCAGTACATTCCCTTTCTTCACTAGATGTTCAAGTCCTGGTGGAGGATACATGTAGACTTCATCTTCAAGTTCTCCTTGTAAGAATGCATTCTTCACATCCATTTGCCATAATCCCCATCCAAGGTTAACCGCCAAGCTTAGGACAATCCTAATGGTGTGTAACTTGGCTACTGGTGCAAATGTCTCAATGTAATCCTCTCCATATGTTTGAGTGAACCCTCTTGCTACTAATCTAGTCTTCTTCCTCTCAATCTGCCCATCAGCCTTGTATTTGATTGTGAAGATCCATCTACTAGATACTGCCTTCTTCCCTTTTGGTAGTTCACTCTCATACCATGTATCATTCTTTATCATAGCTCCTGCCTCAGCTCCTACTGATTCCTTCCATTCCTTATCCTCCATTGCCTCTTCATAGCTTCTTGGAATGTGATTCTCATCTAAGTTTACCATGAATGCACAATGTGCTTCTGGATATTGAGCAAAAGAACACACGGCCTGAGTAGGATGCTTCACAGCTTGGGCATTGTAGTACACTCTTGTGTTTACCCAACTGGAAGGATCCCTTCTCAGCCTTGTACTTCTTCTCAACACTGGCCCTTCTTGCGCCATCTCTTGTTCTTCTTCTTGTGGCAGCACACTTGGTTCAGATCTTTCTTCTCCTAGCTGACTTGCTTCAGCTCCTTCTTCCCTTAGCTGACTCTCTTCAGCTTCTTCTTGTTGATCATTTGATTCCACAGCTTGATCATGAGAACCAGAACTTCTTCTCTACTTGTCTCTTCACGGTTTTGAGTTCTTGTTTCATTCCCCCCCTCATGCTCAAGATTGGAAGTCTGATGATCCGGTACTGGAGTAGTGCTCCTCCCACCTTGATTCATGTTGATTCCGAGACCCTCTAGGATAATCCTCAAGGTTTCAGCTCTATCAGAAGTGAGGTCTTTCAAATCATCTTGAATTTGTTCCTCATAGTATCCTTTTTCTTCAACAAACTTCACTTCTCTAGATACTAACACTCTCCTTGTGTTAGGATCATAGCATTTGTATCCTTTCTGACTTGATGAATATCCAATAAACATTGCCTTTGAACTCTTAGCCTCTAGCTTGTTTCTTATCTCTCCAGGCACCATCACAAAACACAAACATCCAAAGATCTTCATATGCTCTAGAGAGGGCTTGTACTGATTCAGTACCTCAAATGGTGATTGTCCTTGAAGAATCAGAGTTGGTGTCCTGTTGATGAGATAACAAGCCGTAGCAACTGCATCACTCCAAAACTTCTTAGGCACGTTGGATTGAAACATCATGGACCTTGCTACTTCCATCAAATGCCTGTTCTTCCTCTCAGCCACACCATTCTGTTGTGGGGTATAGGGACAGCTTGTCTGATGAAGGATTCCATGCTGAGATAGGTGTAGTTTGAATGCTTGTCCCGTGTACTCTCCTCCATTATCTGACCTGAAAATCTTTATCTTGGCATTGTAATGGTTAGTCACATAGGATTGAAAGTTTTTAAATGCATCAAGTACCCTATCTTTGGTTGGAATTAAGGTTAACCAGGTGTATTTGGATTTTTCATCAATGAAAGTTACATAATACTTATGGTTTTCTCTAGATAGGCAGGGTGCAGTCCAAACATCAGAATGAATAAGATCAAAACATTTTTCATAAACAGTAGTAGACTTGGTAAAGACAGTTCTACAATGCTTGCCTAAAATGCAAGCTTCACAATCATTATTCTCAAAGGAAACACCTGGCAACATCAGTTTTAAAGCCTTATTATGAGGGTGTCCTAATCTAGCATGCCACAATGCATTTTTACTTAAACCAGAACTAGAAACAGAAGTAAACGAGCAGCTATATCTAGAAACAGGAGTGAGATCTTCAAGTAAATATAGCTCTCCTTTAGTCACTCCCTTTCCGATCATCTTGCTGCTTTTAATATCCTGAAACTTAACATCATTAGGACTGAATATAACATTGCATTGCAAATCAGTAGCACACTTCTTAACAGATAACAAGTTTGATGTAAATTCAGGCATATAAAAAGCTTTAGTTTCCTTATCAAACAGTTTAAGACTTCCTATTCCTCTAATAGGAATCTTATCTCCATTAGCAATCATTACATTTCCATTCATTGGCACAATGTTTTTAATCAAGCTAGTATCACTTATCATATGATGAGATGCACCTGAATCAATCACTAATGGCTTAATGTCATGAGAACTAGCAATATGCGCAAGGATACTAGATGGTTTGAATGCATGATCATTTCTAGCAAAGTTTGCAATCCTAGATTGATTTACCATTTCTATCAAGCTCTCATGCATCCTATCAGTTCTAGTTAGATTCTCATAGTTCTCTACCACCCTAGCACCAAAAGAATACCCAAAGATGTTACCATTCTCCTTGAACATCTTAATGAGAGCATCAAGGTCGGATCTCCTTAGATACTCTTGATCATTGTTCCCACGGTTGCTTGGTGCCCCGGTGTAGGCAACAAGAGACTTCCCATCCCCTGCCTCACGCCCATCTATCTCCTTTCCTTTGCTTGTACCAGCTCCACCCGTTCCATCTGATGCATTAGCCCTTGCTTCACGGTCCTTCATGAACTTTGCCGGCTTGAGGTGTGGGTGAAGGATCCAGCATTGGCTCTTCTTGTGGCCATGCTTCTTGCAGTGATCACAGTTCCCATTGAACCTCCTCTCCTCAAACTTCCCATGCGCAGCAGCCTTGTTTGCTTGCGGAGCTTCACTCCCCTCCTCTTGAGTTGCTTGGCTTGCAAGGGAAAGGTCTCCTTTCTTTGCAAACAGCCCAATGGAGCCTTGCTCCTTCTGAATCCGTGCACACACATCCTCAAGGTCAGGTAGATTGTCCTCCCTCAGCAGGTGCTGGATGAGACCGTTGTAAGCCGGGTTCAGCGTGAGGAGTAGCCCAAAGACCTTGTCTTGCTCTCTCCTCTTGTTAAGCTCATCAGCATCCGTTGTGCTTGGCCTAAGCATCTCCATCTCGGACCAGAGACTCCTGAATCTCCCTAGATGCTTGGTGAACTCCATGTCTTCTTGTACAAGGTTGTTGATGGCTTGCTTCACTTCAAACACTCGGCTTAGGTTTGAAGTGTTGCCATACACCTTCTTCAAGGTATCCCACAGCTCTTTAGCAGACTCACAGTAGCTGTATGCATCCAGAATAGCCGGCTCAAGGGACGCATGAAGCACAGACATCACCAACATGTCCTCTTGATGCCACTTCTCTTCTGCCTTGCTTGCCGCTTCATCTTCAGCCTCTCCTTGAGTGATGAGCTTTGGAGCTTCTCCTGGCGTGATGTGCTTCCAAAGCCCCTTGCTTCCCACTGTGGTTCTCACCATCCGAGACCACACCAAGTAGTTGTTTCCCTTGAAACAAACCGCCACCTTCATGTTCATGTTCATCCCACTCTCCATGTTGAATGTAGAACCCTTTAGACTTCAATAACTTTCTCTTGAGGTAACTGTCTTGAGCGAACACTAGCAGCTTCAAACAACCAATAGAACTCAGAAAGACTACCCAGAACCGCTTAAGAACACAAGAACACCAAACTGTTTCTTCAAAGCTTCAATCTTGAATCTTCAAAGAACCCAACGAAACCAAGTTCTCTAGGAACCTGGCTCTGATACCATATCACTTTTAGGATTGAGTAGAGTAATCTGAGTGAATAAGAAAGACTAGAAGTGATTTAGAAGAGATTTGAGTATGAAATGAGATTAAGAGTCTAGTATAGAACCATTGAGAGACAAAGAGACTAAGAGAGACTCATAACTTTCTTACTTTGATTAATGACATGAGTTTACAATATATAGAGAGGCGACATTAGAGACTAGGGTTTAGGAAACTACACTATTACAAGGGATAAGCTTTTGCTTTAATTCAAATGATCCAATAAGCTTCCTCCTTAAGGATAAGGTTCCTTTTGCTTTATGCCAACCGCGGACAGGCTGTCATGTGCGCTCCCTTCTTCCTTTTGCAACAGTCTGATCGGATAAGGATAAGCAAGGCTTCTTCTCAACACACAAAGTTACCTAAGTAACTTTGATTCACGGAGGTCAAGTTACCTTGCCCAATCTGTACGGCCTAGTACGGCTTCTGTACGGCCTTGCCCAATCTTCTCCTAACTCCATTTCCCTTAGCTCCTCAAGTCATCTCTTCTCATATACTAAACTCATCTTAACAAAGTATCCCATGTTGAGCTAGATGGTTCTTGAATGCATGGCCAGTATACTCTCCACCATTATCAGACCTGAAAATCTTAATCTTGGCATTATACTGGTTAGAAACATATGATTGAAAGTTTCTAAATGCATCTAGAATCCTATCCTTTGTTTTAATTAGTGTTATCCAGGTGTATTTGGATTTCTCATCTATGAATGTGACAAAGTATTAGTAATTGTCCCTAGATAAGCATGGAGCAGTCCATACATCAGAATGAACAAGATCAAAGCATTTATCATAGATAGTAGTAGATCTCTTGAACACAGTCTTACAATGTTTTCCCAAAATACAAGCTTCACACTCATTATTTTTAAACATGACACCTGGTAACATTAAGCTTAAGGCTCTAACATGTGGATGTCCTAGCCTAGAATGCCACAATGCACCTCTACTTAAAACGGAACTCAACAAGCAACTAGAACTAGAAATGATAGAAAGGTCTTCAAGTAAATAAAGGTCTCCTTTGGTTACTCCTTGCCCAATCAACTTACTGCTTTCAATATCCTGAAATTTCACATCATTAGGACTGAAAATAACATTGCATTGAAGATCATTGGTACACCTCTTAACGGATAATAGATTAGAAGTAAACTCAGGCATGTACAAAGCTTTAGAATCCTTATTAAACAGTTTCAAGTCTCCTACTCCTCTAATAGGAATTCTATCACCATTTGCAATCATTACATGTCCATGAGCCGGTTCTATGTTCTTTATAAGGCTATCATCACTTATCATATGATGTGAAGCACCTGAATCAATAATCAATGGTTTTATTCCTTGAGCAATATGATTCCTAGGTGATTCTTTTACCAGTTTCAGTTTATCAATGAGATCAAGCAATGTGGATTCATTTCTAGACATCCTATCAGCAGCAAAGGTTGTATATCTATCTGGTTCATTTCCCATTCTATCAAAGTTTCCTAGCAAGCTATCACAAGTTCTAGGCAACATATGAGCAGTATAGGAATAACCAAGGGCTTTACCAGACTCTTTAAGGGCTTTGATCAAGGCATCAATGTCTGACTTCTTGATCACCTCATGATCCATGTTCTTCACAGCTCTTTGGTGGTGAGAGGTTAAGGCTCTTCCTTCACTTTCGCCCGCAAGACCAGATGAGCCAGCTCCTGATGCGCCAGCTTCACTTGTCTCTGCAGAAAGGTGAGCTCTTCCCTCTCTCTCCTTGTTGAACTTGGCCGGCTTCAAATGGGGGTGTAGGATCCAGCACTTATGACATTTAGGAATGTAAAGGATTATCTGAGTTTAGAAAGGATTAAAGAAGGAGAATAAGAGATTAAGAGACAACTTAGAGACTAATGGAGAATCATAGTGAAATGAGTAAAGAGAAAGATTGTTTAGAACTGTCTAATCTTTATTAAGAGATGAGATTACATATATATAGGTCCATACACTTAGGGTTTTCGAAATCATAAGCTAAGTAAGCATGTAGAGTCAAAGAGGAGCCTAAGCTTTAATTTGAACCGGCCAATGAGTGTCTTCACACGTTTGGAGCATCTTCTTGATCCAAGACTAGATGCTCTTCCTTTCCAGCTCTTGCCAGCCTGTCCTAGCTGTCAAGCCGCGTCTCCGTTATCCTCTCAACGTTCGGATAAGGTCTTGGCCGAGTGTAACTTAAGCTCAGTACATGGGAGTTACTTGGATAGTTACTTGATCCCTTTTTACCTTGTACGGATGATCACTTGTACGGCCTTGTACGGATGATCAACCCATTCCTCCTCTTCACCTCTTTGCTCTCTTTATGTTCTCAACTCCTTTGTGTCTTTACCTCAAATGTCTCAACTCTGATTAACACTCCCCCTCAAGCTTAGCTTTGTGAAAGTCTAAGCTTGGACAGCCATGAGATCTTCCTCATTAAAAACCTTACCAAGGAAAACCCATTGGGATAAAACCTTGATAAGGGAAAAAGAGTAAAGACCTCACAGCCAAAGGGGATCAGCTCCTTCTCTTCCCAAGATCAATGAGGCCCAACCTGATGTG
Source organism: Brassica napus (assembly GCF_020379485.1). Classification (NCBI taxonomy): domain Eukaryota; kingdom Viridiplantae; phylum Streptophyta; class Magnoliopsida; order Brassicales; family Brassicaceae; genus Brassica; species Brassica napus. The sequence continues at coordinate 59,892 of NW_026015631.1, forward strand.
AATGGACTCCATTGTCTTCTGTCTTGCAGCCTTGGTGAACACATCCGCTAACTGATCTTCACTTCTTGTGTAGCATGGCAAGATGACTCCTAAGATGATCATCTGCCTCACCTTGTGACAATCCACTTCAATGTGCTTGGTTCTCTCATGGAACACCGAGTTGGAGGCAATGTGGATGGCAGCTTGGTTATCACAATGCATTGTCATTGGCGTGGCTTGATCAATCTCCAAATGCTTTAAGATGCCCTTGATCCACACCAGCTCGTTGGTCAGCTTCAGAATAGCTCTATACTCAGCTTCTGCACTTGAGCAAGACACCACCTTCTGCTTCTTACTCTTCCAAGTAACCAAGTTGCCTCCAATGAATGTGCAATAGCCTGTGGTTGATCTCCTGTCTGCTCTATCACCAGCCCAATCCGCATCACAATATCCAACCACTTCAGTGCTCCCATTGCAACCCATCCATACTCCTTGATCAGGTGAGCCGTTGAGATACATCAAGATCCTCTCCACCATGCGCCAATGATGTTCCTTAGGCACTTGCATGTGTTGACTCACCTGATTCACAGCAAAGCAAATGTCAGGCCTAGTTATGGTAAGGTAAATCAATTTGCCAACTAGCTTTCTATAGAGTTTAGGATCCTGATAAGGTTTGCTGTCTTCAATCTCCCCCTCTCGTGGGACTTTGTAGCCATCCTCCATAGGCATCCTTGCTGTCTTGCCTCCATAAGCACCTGCACCTTTCAAAAGATCAAGTGTATACTTCCTTTGGGACATGAACAAACCTTCCTTGGATCTACATATCTCAATTCCAAAAAAGTATTTCATTTCTCCCAAGTCTTTAATCTCAAACATGGATTTAAGGAACTCCTTGGTTGCTATGATACCTTCCTTATCACTTCCTGTGATAATGATATCATCAACATACACAAGGAGTGCAATCATACCTGAGGAAGTAGTGAGAGTGAAGAGGGTGTGGTCTAGTTCAGACTTCTTGAAGCCTCGTCCATTCAGAGTAGTACTCAGCTTGTTGTACCAAGCTCTTGGTGATTGCTTCAGTCCATAGATAGCTTTCTTCAGTCTCAACACATTCCCTCTCTTCACTAAGTGTTCCAAGCCTGGAGGTGGATGCATATACACTTCATCCTCCAGCTCTCCTTGTAGAAATGCATTCTTCACATCCATTTGCCATAAGCCCCATCCAAGATTCACAGCCAAGCTTAATACAATCCGGATTGTGTGCAGTTTAGCTACTGGTGCAAAGGTCTCAATGTAATCCTCTCCATAAGTTTGAGTGAAACCTCTTGCAACCAGTCTTGACTTCTTCCTCTCAATTGTTCCATCAGCCTTATACTTGATTGTGAAGATCCATCTACTAGTCACAGCCTTCTTCCCTTTTGGTAACTCACTCTCATACCATGTATCATTCTTGATCATAGCTCCTGCCTCAGCTCCAACTGACTCCTTCCATTCTTTATCCATGATTGCTTCTTCATAGCTTCTTGGGATGTAGTTCTCATCCAAGTTAACCATGAAGGCACAATGTTCTTCAGGGTATTGAGCAAAGGAACACACAACTTGAGAAGGATGCTCCACAGCTTGGGCATTGTAGTACACTCGCGTGTTTACCCAAGAGGAAGGATCCTTTCTCAGCCTTGTGCTCCTCCTCAATACAGGTTGTTCTTGCTCTTGAACCGGCTCAGCTTGTGTATGCGGTTCTTGTGCTTCACTCTGATGTTCTTCCTCTCCTTGGTCTTGCTCACCTTGATGATGAGAACCTGAGTTGAACTCTCCTTCCTCACTCAAGCCGACTCCTTCTTGGCCATTTTCTTGAGTTTCAGGTTCACTTCCCCCCTCATGATCAAGGTGAGGTGTTTGAGCAGCTCCACTTGGTGCAGTTGAGCTCTCTTCTTGTCTTCCACTTCTTGTGGATTGATCCTGGTTCATCTTGATACCGAGACCTTCCAAAATGATTCTTAAGACTCCAGCCTTATCTGATGTGAGATCCTTCAAATCTTCTTGATTCTTCTCCTCATAGTATCCTCTTTCTTCAATGAACTTCACATCTCTAGATACAAGCACCCTTCTAGCTTCTGGATCATAACACTTATATCCTTTTTGAGTTGTTGAGTAGCCAATGAACATTGCCTTTCTGCTCCTTGCTTCTAGCTTGTTCCTCAACTCTCCTGGTACTAGAACATAGCATAAGCATCCAAACACTCTCATGTATTCCAAGGATGGCTTGCGCTTGTTCAGAACTTCAAATGGTGCTTGATCCTTCAACACCTTTGTAGGCATCCTGTTGATTAGGTAGCACGCAGTGGATACAGCATCACTCCAGAATCTCTTAGGTACATTAGCTTGGAACATCAGTGACCGAGCCACTTCCATCAAGTGCCTGTTCTTCCTCTCAGCTACACCATTCTGTTGTGGTGTGTAGGGACAGCTTGTTTGATGAAGGATTCCATGGTGATCTAGATGACTCTTGAACGCATAGCTTGTGTACTCTCCTCCATTATCTGATCTCAAAATTTTAATCCTAGCATGATAATGGTTAGTCACATAAGCTTGAAAGTTCTTGAATGCATCTATCACCCTATGATGTGATCATGGACCAACTATCTAATGGAGATGATGAGGATCTAGATAAGCCAACTGATGGAGATGTTCTAGCCTTGCCAAAAGGACCTATGACTCGATCAAGATCAAGGAAGCTCGCGCAAGATATTGGAGGATTGGTTAAGATGTCATGGAAGCAAGAGGAATGTCTTGGTAGAAGCTTGATCAACCAAGACACACTTATCACCATTCAAGCTACTTCACCATCAAGCTGATCATCAACTAAGCAAGCAATCTATGCGTGCTCTTTTTCCCTATCTTTGGTTTTGTCCCAATGGGTTTTTCAAAGATAGGTTTTTAACGAGGCCATAGATTTGCTTCTCAAATCTCTTAGTTAATGATCTCGATCCAACCTTATCCCGGATCAACCTTATGTTATAATAAGTCTTTCATTTCATGTTTTATTTTCAAACTTGTCATTTGTTTCTATTTTCAAGAGAGCGTGTGCCTTTACTCTCTTGATAGTTTTCGAGAAGCTTGGAGTCTGTTCCAACTTCTCTTATATAAGTGTACTTTGAATCCTTTATCAAGAATCAATTATCTTTTATCAAAAACCTTTCTTTGTTCTCTCTACTGCTTGATCGCGAGTTGTTGAGTGTTCTTGTTGGTGTGTAGTATCCAGCAACCCAAGAGTGTCTATCTCGGTGTGTCATATCCGATCTAGTCACTTAGGAGTATCAAGGAGCCTTTCCGCAGCCTCTTGTGTCACCAATCGATCCACAACCTTGTAGAACTTGAGTCTTTGATTCGTTCTAGCAAGGATCTATCCCATACTATCCAGAGAAGCAATCTAGGGACGTATTATGTGGTATCAGAGCATCTCTGGTTAGGGAAGTACTCGTTTCTCTTTTGTTTCGATTTAACCTGTTCATCTTCTTGATCAGTTTTTAGATCGATCCGTTTTGTTTCAACTGATCTGTTCTTTGTTTCGCAATATCCATTGATTGATCTGTGATCCGTGGTCGTTTGAGTGTGTGATCTAATCATTTTGTGTCGATCTAATTGTTAAGAGTTTGAAATTGATAGATCTAGGTTTCGCTCTTTTAGATCCGATTGTTATCGATTCATATTCTAGATTTGATCTTTTGTTTGAATCTAATTGATCGTGTGATCTGTTTTAAATCACCTATAACAACTAGATCTACTTGTGTGTCGTCGAAATCTGATTAACAAACCTACCCTGATCGCGTTTCTATTGTGATTTACTTGTTGTCGATTTGAATTCTCGTTACTTGATAATCAAGTTTTCTTTTACCGCCAGTTTATTTCAGTTTAAAATCTCTTGATCATCTACTGATTACGATCAGTTTATTGGAATTATTTACTGGTTGAGTGTTGTTATTGATTCTAGGTACCAATGGGGAAAGAATCAGAAGAAGAAGCCGAGCTAGTAAGGAAGAACAAGATGCTGAGAGATCAAATGACCGAGCAAATGAATCAGACCATGATCTCTACTATGGCTGATATGCTTAAGGCTAGCATGAAGGAATTACGTGAGGAGATGAGACAAGAGTTGAGGCAAGCTACTGGCCAGGGACATAGCAATGAGTCTAGAAGGAACCGGCCTACTCCAGTACGGCAAGAGCATGCGGGTTCACAAGAGACCGACAACTACTACTCGCGCAATAGAACTGAGCACAACCCAACTGAGCGCAGTAGTTCTTCTTCTGAACTGAGCAGAGGAAGATCAAGGCGTGAACATGATGGAAGGGGGTCACGCAAAGACAAGCTTTCAGGACTTAAGCTTAAGATTCCACCCTTCCATGGCAAGGTGGATCCAGATGCCTACTTGGAATGGGAAAAGAAGATCGAGCTTGTCTTCAATTGCCAACACTACTCCAATGCCCAAAGGATCAAGATTGCAGCAACTGAATTCTATGATTATGCGTTGAGTTGGTGGGATCAACTTGTAACTACTAGACGGCTTAACCAAGAGAATCCGGTTGATTCATGGCACGAGATGAAGTCACTCATGCGCAAACGGTTTGTTCCAAGCCATTATCACCGCGACCTACATCAAAAGCTGCGAAGACTTACCCAAGGAACACGAACTGTTGAAGAATACTATCAAGACATGGAGTTGCTGATGTTGAGAGCTAGTATCTTGGAGGATAGAGAAGCTACTATGGCAAGGTTTCTTGGAGGACTTAACCGTGAGATACAAGACAATGTGGAGATGCAACACTATGTGGAAATAGAAGAGATGTTGCACAAAGCTATTCTAGTGGAGCAGCAGCTCAAGAGGAAGGGTAACTCACGCAGCTATGGATCGTCTAAGTTCCACCACTCTAAAGAGGAGAAAACATCCTATCTGAAGGATAGCAAGCCTCAGCAGAAAGAAGAGACTAAGCCGAGCAGCATATACAGCAAAGACAAAGGCAAAGCTGAAATTACTAGTTCAAGAACTAGAGATGTTAAGTGCTTCAAATGTCAAGGGCGTGGGCATTATGCTAATGAGTGCACCAACAAAAAGGTTATGATTCTTCTTGAGAATGGAGAGTATGAATCAGAAGAAGAGAAGTTTGGTTCTGATCATGAGAAGTCTGAAGAAGAAAGTGAAGTAGAACCCGTGAAAGGAAGATTGTTGGTGACAAGAAGGCTCTTGAACTTGCAAGCCAAGAATGGAGAGCTTGAGCAGCGAGAGAATCTATTCTACACAAGGTGTATGGTTCAGGGAAAGGTGTGCAGTCTCATTATTGATGGAGGAAGTTGTGTCAATGTAGCTAGTGAGACTATGGTGAAGAAATTGGGTTTGAAAATTCAGAAACACCCAAGACCCTACAGATTGCAGTGGCTCAATGAGGAGGGCGAGATGAAAGTTTCTACTCAAGTACTGGTTCCTATAGCCATTGGTAGATATGAAGATGAAGTCTTGTGTGATGTGTTGCCAATGGAAGCCAGTCATATACTCCTTGGAAGACCCTGGCAGTATGATAGACGTGTGAATCATGATGGCTTCACCAACAAACATTCTTTTGAATTCAACGGAAAGAAGACTGTGCTGGTGCCTTTGTCTCCTAAAGAGGTTCATGAAGATCAAATCCAGCTTCAGAAAAAGAAAGCGAAAGAGATTGATCTCAAACCTGATCATGACAAGCATCACAGCCTCTATGCCAAACAGGGAGATATCAAAAGAATTCTCTACTCTCAAAATTCTATTATCTTGCTTAGTTTAAAGGGACTCTTCTAACAGTTACTGATCACACACCGGATCATCCGAGTGAACTAGTTTCTCTTTTACAGGAGTATGCAGATGTGTTTCCAGAAGATAGCCCCATTGGATTGCCTCCAGTGCGTGGGATTGAGCACCAAATAGACTTTGTACCTGGTTCTACACTGCCCAACCGTCCAGCATACAGGACCAATCCAGTTGAAACTAAAGAACTGCAAAAACAAGTAGAGGAGCTGATGGAGAAGGGTCATATCCGAGAAAGTTTGAGTCCTTGTGCAGTTCCAGTGCTCCTTGTGCCAAAGAAAGATGGGAGCTGGCGCATGTGTGTTGATTGTAGAGCAATCAACAACATAACAGTGAAGTATCGCCACCCTATTCCTAGATTAGATGATATGCTTGATGAATTGCATGGTTCTTGCATCTTTTCTAAGATAGACTTGAAAAGTGGATATCATCAGATTAGGATGAAAGAAGGAGATGAGTGGAAAACTGCTTTTAAAACTAAACATGGCTTGTATGAATGGTTAGTTATGCCATTTGGATTAACCAATGCGCCTAGTACATTCATGAGATTGATGAATCATATTCTTAGGTCTTTCATAGGCATCTTTGTTGTTGTGTACTTTGATGATATCTTAGTTTACAGCAAATGCTTAGAAGATCATATAGAACATCTTAGGGCTGTTTTGGATGTTTTGAGAAAGGAAAAGCTATATGCCAATCTAAAGAAGTGCACTTTTTGCACAGATAACTTGGTCTTTCTAGGTTTTGTTGTAAGTGCAGATGGTGTAAAGGTGGATCAGGAAAAGATCAAAGCAATACAAGAGTGGCCGAGTCCAACTACAGTGGGAGAAGTAAGGAGTTTTCATGGACTGGCAGGTTTCTATAGGCGCTTTGTGAAGGATTTCAGCACTCTAGCAGCTCCCCTAACTGAGATAATCAAGAAGGATGTAGGATTCAAGTGGGGAGAAGCTCAAGAAGCCGCATTCCAACTCCTTAAAGAGAAGCTTACTCAATCTCCTCTTCTCATACTTCCTGATTTTTCTAAAACATTTGAAATAGAATGTGATGCCTCAGGAATTGGAATTGGTGCTGTGTTGATGCAGGATAAAAGACCTATTGCTTACTTCAGTGAGAAACTCAGTGGAGCTACTCTCAACTATGCCACTTATGACAAAGAACTCTACGCCTTGGTGAGAGCTCTACAGACTTGGCAGCATTATCTCTGGCCAAAGGAGTTTGTCATTCACACCGACCATGAATCTCTCAAGTATCTCAAAGGACAAAGTAAGCTCAGCAAGAGACATGCTAGATGGGTAGAATTCATTGAAACCTTCCCGTATGTGATCAAATACAAACAAGGTAAGGAGAATATAGTTGCTGATGCACTATCCCGAAGGTATGTCCTCTTAACTACTCTTGATGCTAAGTTGCTAGGCTTTGAGCAGATTAAAGAAATGTATGAATCTGATCCTGACTTTCAAGAAGCTTATAAATCATGTGCTAAGTATGCTTCTGGACATTATTTTAGGCATGATGGATTCTTATTCTATGACAATCGTTTATGTGTGCCTAATTGCTCTTTGAGAGATCTATTTGTCAGGGAATCCCATGGAGGAAGCTTGATGGGTCATTTTGGTATAGCAAAAACCCTTAAAGTTTTGCAGGATCACTTCTATTGGCCGCATATGAAAAGAGATGTGGAGAGAATCTGTGGAAGGTGCACAACTTGCAAGCTTGCAAAGTCTAAAGTTCAACCTCACGGTTTGTATACTCCTTTGCCTATTCCTACTCATCCTTGGAATGATATATCTATGGATTTTGTTATGGGTTTGCCTAGAACTAGGACTGGAAAGGATTCTATCTTTGTGGTTGTTGATAGATTCTCTAAAATGGCACATTTCATAGCTTGCAATAAGACTGATGATGCATTACATGTAGCTAATTTGTTCTTTAAAGAAGTGGTACGTTTGCATGGAATGCCTAGGACTATAGTTTCAGATAGAGACACTAAATTCCTTAGCTACTTTTGGAAAACATTGTGGTCTAAACTAGGAACTAAGCTATTGTTTTCTACTACTTGTCATCCACAAACTGATGGGCAGACTGAAGTAGTTAATAGAACCTTAGGTACTCTCCTGCGTGCATTCATCAAAAAGAACTTGAAATCATGGGAAGATTACTTACCTCATTGTGAATTTGCATACAATCATGCTATGCATTCTGCTTCTAAGTTTTCTCCGTTTGAAATTGTTTATGGGTTCAATCCCATCTCACCTTTGGATCTAATACCTTTACCTGAGTGTGAAAGGGTTAGTATGGATGGGAAAAAGAAAGCTGAGATGGTTCAGCAGATTCATGAGCAAGCTAAGCGCAATCTTGAAGAGAAAACTAAGCAATACGCCAAACAAGCCAACAAGGGAAGGCGTGAGATGATCTTTGAAGTTGGAGATCAAGTATGGGTTCACTTGAGGAAAGAGAGGTTTCCAAAAGAGAGGAAGTCTAAATTAATGCCGAGGATTGATGGCCCTTTTGAAGTCACCAAGAGGATCAATGACAATGCCTACAAACTTGATCTGCAAGGTAAGTACGACATAAGTGATAGCTTCAATGTTACTGACTTGATCCCTTTTGTTGCAGATGAGCCAGATTTGAGGACAAATCCTTTTCAAGAGGGAGGGGATGATGTGATCATGGACCAACTATCTAATGGAGATGATGAGGATCTAGATAAGCCAACTGATGGAGATGTTCTAGCCTTGCCAAAAGGACCTATGACTCGATCAAGATCAAGGAAGCTCACGCAAGATATTGGAGGATTGGTTAAGATGTCATGGAAGCAAGAGGAATGTCTTGGTAGAAGCTTGATCAACCAAGACACACTTATCACCATTCAAGCTACTTCACCATCAAGCTGATCATCAACTAAGCAAGCAATCTATGCGTGCTCTTTTTCCCTATCTTTGGTTTTGTCCCAATGGGTTTTCCAAAGATAGGTTTTTAACGAGGCCATAGATTTGCTTCTCAAATCTCTTAGTTAATGATCTCGATCCAACCTTATCCCGGATCAACCTTATGTTATAATAAGTCTTTCATTTCATGTTTTATTTTCAAACTTGTCATTTGTTTCTATTTTCAAGAGAGCGTGTGCCTTTACTCTCTTGATAGTTTTCGAGAAGCTTGGAGTCTGTTCCAACTTCTCTTATATAAGTGTACTTTGAATCCCTTATCAAGAATCAATTATCTTTTATCAAAAACCTTTCTTTGTTCTCTCTACTGCTTGATCGCGAGTTGTTGAGTGTTCTTGTTGGTGTGTAGTATCCAGCAACCCAAGAGTGTCTATCTCGGTGTGTCATATCCGATCTAGTCACTTATGAGTATCAAGGAGCCTTTCCGCAGCCTCTTGTGTCACCAATCGATCCACAACCTTGTAGAACTTGAGTCTTTGATTCGTTCTAGCAAGGATCTATCCCATACTATCCAGAGAAGCAATCTAGGGACGTATTACCCTATCTTTTGATGGAATGAGTGTTAACCAGGTGTATTTAGATTTTTCATCAATGAATGTGACAAAATACTTATGATTATCTCTAGAAAAACTAGGTGCAGTCCACACATCAGTATGAATCAAATCAAAGCAATTTTCATAAACAGTAGATGTTCTTGGAAACACATTCTTACAATGCTTGCCTAAAATGCAAGCTTCACACTTATTATTTTCAAAAACCACACCTGGTAACATCAAGTTTAAAGCCCTCTCATGGGGATGACCTAGTCTAGCATGCCACAATGCATTTTTATTCAAACTAGAAGCAGAAGTAAATGAGCAGTTATAATTGGAAACAGGATCAAGCTTCTCAAGCATGTATAAGTCTCCCTTTGTAACTCCTTTTCCAATCAATTGGCTGCTCTCAATATCCTGAAACTTCACATCATTAGGACTGAATATAACATTGCAATTCAAATCAGTAGTGCATTTCTTAACTGAAAGTAGGTTTGATGTGAATTCCGGAATGTAAAAAGCTCTAGTGTTCTTATCAAATAGCTTTAAGTTTCCTATTCCCTTAATAGGTATCTTATCCCCATTTGCAATCATTACACATCCATTAGTAGGTTCTATATCTTTAATCAGGTTGGTGTCACTAATCATATGATGAGATGCACCTGAATCTATAATCAATGGTTTGGATGTATTGCTAGCACTATGGCAGATGCTAATCTGTGATCTATATGCATTCATCCTAGCATTTCTATCAATGCAATGCTCAATTCCAGTCTTACTATCAATCCTAGCAATCTCAGCCACATTAGGAGTCATTTTTATAGTTCTAGCAATCATAGAAGCACCAAATGAATACCCATGAATGTTACCATTATCCTTGAGCATTTTGATGAGTGCATCCATCTCGGATCTCCTGATGAAGTCTTGATCATTGCCTCGGGGGTTGATAGCTCCAGTGTAGGTCACCAAAGCCTTTCCATCTCCTTCACGGTTCTCCACTTCAGCTCCACGGTTGGATGGCCCTGCTCCGCTTGATCCTTCAGTCATGTGAGCTTTTGCCTCTCTCTCCTTCATGAACTTAGCCGGCTTCAAGTGGGGATGGAGTATCCAGCACTGACTCTTCTTGTGTCCATGCTTCTTGCAGTGATCACAATTCCCATTGAACTTCCTATCCTCATACTTGTTGTAACCAGCTTTGTTAGCTTGTGGAGGCTCTTCCCGGTCAGGTTGCACAGCGTTTGCAAGAGATAAGTCTCCCTTGCCTCCAAACAAACCCATTGAGCCCTGCTCCTTCTGTATCTTAGCACACACCTCTTCAAGGTCAGGCAGCTTCTCAGACCATAGCATGTGCTGGATAAGACCACTGTAGCTTGCATTCAACGTGAGCAGCAACCCAAAGACCTTGTCCTGCTCGCGTCTCTCATTTAGAAGCTCTGGATCAACCGTGCTTGGCCTCAGCATCTCCAACTCAGACCAAAGAGACCTGAACCTCCCCAAGTGTTTAGTGAACTCCGTGTCATCTTGAGTTAACCCATTGATTGCCTTCTTGACTTCAAACACTCGGTTCAGGTTAGAAGTATTTCCATACACTTTCTGTAGAGTATCCCACAGCTCCTTGGCTGTCTCACAGTAGCTATAAGCATCTAGTATAGCCGGCTCCAAAGAGGCATGAAGGACAGACATCACCATCATGTCTTCTTGTTGCCACTTCTCTACAACACTCTCCTCGGGACTCTCCGTTTCACCCCCCTGAGTAATCACCTTTGGAGCCTCACCAGATGTGATATGCTTCCACAAACCCTTGCTTCCCACAGCAGTCTTCACCATCCTAGACCAGACTAGGTAGTTGGTTCCTTTGAATGTCACCGCGACCTTCATCTTCATGCCACTCTCCATCTTGAACAGCTTGACGTTTATAGCTTGAACAACCGGTTAGATCTTGAACTGAGAACCCACGCTGCTCTCTAGAACACAGATTCACTCTTGAGTCTTCAAATGAACCTCCCACGGACCACCAAGACACACACAAAACACCTTGAGCTTTTGAACTCTCAAGAAACTCTCAAACACACTCACTTGTTCTCTTAAAGTTTCAAACTTGAATCCTTAAGAGAATCACTCACGAACTCAGATTGTAATCAACCTGGCTCTGATACCATATGACATTTAGGAATGTAAAGGATTATCTGAGTTTAGAAAGGATTAAAGAAGGAGAATAAGAGATTAAGAGACAACTTAGAGACTAATGGAGAATCATAGTGAACTGAGTAAAGAGAAAGATTGTTTAGAACTGTCTAATCTTTATTAAGAGATGAGATTACATATATATAGGTCCATACACTTAGGGTTTTCGAAATCATAAAGCTAAGTAAGCATGTAGAGTCAAAGAGGAGCCTAAGCTTTAATTTGAACCGGCCAATGAGTGTCTTCACACGTTTGGAGCATCTTCTTGATCCAAGACTAGATGCTCTTCCTTTCCAGCTCTTGCCAGCCTGTCCTAGCTGTCAAGCCGCGTCTCCCTTATCCTCTCAACGTTCGGATAAGGTCTTGGCCGAGTGTAACTTAAGCTCAGTACATGGGAGTTACTTGGATAGTTACTTGATCCCTTTTTACCTTGTACGGATGATCACTTGTACGGCCTTGTACGGATGATCAACCCATTCCTCCTCTTCACCTCTTTGCTCTCTTTATGTTCTCAACTCCTTTGTGTCTTTACCTCAAATGTCTCAACTCTGATTAACAGCACTGACTCCTCTTGTGTCCCGGCTTCTTGCAATGGTCACAGTTTCCACTGAACTTCCTTTCCTCTCCACGGTAAGCAGCCTTGTTTGCTTGGATTGCTTCAGCCTTGTTGGACAGAGCCATGTCTCCTTTCCCTCCAAACATACCAAGTGACCCCTCTTCCTTCTGAATCTGCGCACACACGTCCTCCATAGATGGAAGACTCGGCATCCTCAACATGTGCTTGATCACATCATTGAATGGAGGATCTAGTGTCAGCAGCAATCCAAACACCTGATCCTGCTCCCTCCTCTCCATGAGTAGTATGAGATTAAGAGATCCTTAGAGTAATCAGAATAAAGAGAGTGTTTAAGAAGTGATTAAGAGAAGTTTGTGAAAGATTAAGTAACTAGGTAGAGTCGTTTAGAGTCTAAGAGAGAACCATAGTGTCTAAGAGATTAGAGAGACTCAAACTGCATAATCTTTATTAGTGTTGATGAGTTACAATATATAGGAGAGCTACTAGGGTTTACAAATCGCAAGGTTAAGGAGTAAGCATGTGAAGTCAAGGTAAAGGATTCAAATCAACCACTAAGAGGCATCACACGCTTATGGCATCTTGGACTAAAGGTGCTTTAGCTTTCCAGCCTGTCCCAGCCTGGCAATGCGCGTCCCTTATCTCTTAAACGGTCTGATCCTTCTCCACTTGAGTAACTCTTCCATAGTTACCGTTTCACTTGTGCAAGGTAAGTTTAGGTTGAGACTTGGATGGTACGGACTGTACGGCTTGTACGGCCTTGTACGGACGTCCGTACCATGCTCTCCCTAAACTCCCTTAAGCTTCCTCATCTCCTTTCCTCTTCAACTCCTTAGCTCTTCATACAAATACTCAGCTCAACTCAACACTCCCCCTCAAGCTTAGCTTTGTGAAAGCTTAAGCTTGGAATGCCACAAGATCTTCCTCATTAAAAACCTCACCAAAGAAAACCCAATGGGATAAAACTTTGATGAGGGAAAAAGAGTAAAGACCTTGCAGCTAAGGGGATTAGCTCCTTCTCTTCCCAAGATCAATGAGGCCCAACCTGATGTGAATGGACTCCATTGTCTTCTGTCTTGCAGCCTTGGTAAACACATCCGCTAACTGATCTTCACTCCTTGTGTAGCATGGCAAGATGACTCCTAAGATGATCATCTGCCTCACCTTGTGACAGTCAACTTCAATGTGCTTGGTTCTCTCATGGAACACCGAGTTGGAGGCAATGTGAATGGCGGCTTGGTTGTCACAATGCATGGTCATTGGTGTGGCTTGATCAATCTCCAAATGCTTCAAGATGCCTTTGATCCATACTAACTCGTTGGTGAGCTTCAGCATAGCTCTATACTCAGCTTCTGCACTTGAGCAAGACACCACCTTCTGCTTCTTACTCTTCCAAGTCACCAAGTTGCCTCCAATGAATGTGCAATAGCCTGTGGTTGATCTCCTGTCTGCTCTATCACCAGCCCAATCCGCATCACAGTATCCCACCACTTCAGTGCTTCCATTGCAGCCCATCCATACTCCTTGATCAGGTGAGCCGTTGAGATACATCAAGATCCTCTCCACCATGCGCCAATGATGTTCCTTAGGCACTTGCATGTGTTGACTCACCTGATTCACAGCAAAACAAATGTCAGGTCTAGTTATAGTGAGATAAATCAATTTGCCAACTAGTTTTCTATAGAGTTTAGGATCCTGATAAGGTTTGCTGTCTTCAATCTCCCCCTCTCGTGGGACTTTGTAGCCATCCTCCATAGGCATCCTTGCTGTCTTGCCTCCATAAGCACCTGCACCTTTCAAAAGATCAAGTGTATACTTCCTTTGGGACATGAACAAACCTTCCTTGGATCTACATATCTCAATTCCAAGAAAGTATTTCATTTCTCCCAAGTCTTTAATCTCAAACATGGATTTAAGAAACTCCTTGGTTGCTATGATACCTTCCTTATCACTCCCTGTGATAATGATATCATCAACATACACAAGGAGTGCAATCATACCTGAGGGAGTCGTGAGTGTGAAGAGGGTGTGATCTAGTTCAGACTTCTTGAAGCCTCGGCCATTCAGAGTAGTGCTCAACTTGTTGTACCAAGCTCTTGGTGATTGCTTCAGCCCATAGATGGCTTTCTTCAGTCTCAACACATTTCCACTCTTCACTAAGTGTTCAAGGCCTGGAGGTGGATGCATATACACTTCATCCTCAAGTTCACCTTGTAGAAACGCATTCTTCACATCCATTTGCCATAACCCCCATCCAAGATTCACAGCCAAGCTTAGTACAATCCGGATTGTGTGGAGTTTAGCTACTGGTGCAAAGGTTTCTATGTAATCTTCTCCATAAGTTTGAGTGAAACCTCTTGCAACTAGCCTTGACTTCTTCCTCTCAACCTTTCCATCCGCTTTGTACTTGATTGTGAATATCCATCTACTAGTCACAGCCTTCTTCCCTTTTGGTAACTCACTCTCATACCATGTATCATTCTTGATCATCGCTCCTGCCTCATCTCCAACTGATTCCTTCCATTCTTTATCTTTCATTGCCTCTTCATAGCTTCTTGGGATGTGATTCTCATCCAAGTTTACCATGAAAGCGCAATGTGCTTCTGGATATTGAGCAAAGGAGCACACGGCTTGAGAAGGATGCTCCACAGCTTGGGCATTGTAGTACACTCTCGTGTTTACCCAACTGGAAGGATCCTTCCTTATCCTTGTACTCCTTCTTAGTGGCTGCACAACCGGTTCTTCTTCCTGTTGTTCTTCTACCACTTCATCTTGAGAAGGTGTTTGTGTCACACCATGATCATGTCCATGACCATCCGAGCCTATGCTCTCTTCTCCTTCATTCTCTACTCCTCCTTCATCTTGGTTGGCCTCTTGCATAGGCTCCTCATGCTCCTCTCCTCCCTCATGATCAAGGTGGGATGGTGAACCAACTTCAGGAGGTGTAGTTGCGTGATTCCTCGGATCCTGGGATGTACTGATTCCAAGACCTTCAAGAATGATCCGCAAGGTGGTGGCCTTGTCTGATGTTAAGTCCTTCAGGTCTTCTTGATTCTTTTCTTCATAGTATCCTCTATCTTCCAAGAACTTCACATCTCTAGATACAAGAACTCTCCTTGCTATAGGATCATAGCATTTGTATCCTTTCTGTGTAGCTGAGTATCCTATGAACACAGCCTTAGTGCTTCTTGCTTCTAGCTTGTTGATCATCTCTCCTGGTTTGAGTACAAAGCATAGGCATCCAAAGACTCGCAAGTAATCAAGAGCTGGCTTGTACCTGTTCAGAACTTCAAATGGAGCCTTCTCATTCAGAACTTTGGTTGGAGTTCTGTTTATCAGGTAACAAGCAGTGGCAACCGCATCACTCCAAAATCTCTTTGGGACATTACTCTGAAACATAAGTGACCTTGCCACTTCCATGAGATGCCTATTCTTCCTCTCAGCCACTCCATTTTGCTGTGGAGTATACGGACAGCTTGTTTGATGTAGGATCCCATGTTGTGATAGGTGTTGCTTGAATGCATGACTTGTGTACTCTCCTCCATTATCTGATCTCAAAATTTTAATCTTAGCATGATAATGGTTAGTTACATAAGTTTGAAAGTTCCTAAATGCATCAAGTACCCTATCTTTGGTCTGAATTAAGGTTAACCAGGTGTATTTGGATTTTTCATCAATGAATGTGACAAAATACTTATAACTATCTCTAGATAAGCAAGGGGCAGTCCACACATCTGAATGAATTAGATCAAAACAATTATCATAAACGGTAGTAGACTTTTGAAACACAGTTCTACAATGCTTGCCTAAAATGCAAGCTTCACAATCTTTGTTCTCAAACACAACACCTGGTACCATTAAGTTCAAAGCTTTAACATGAGGGTGTCCTACTCTAGCATGCCACAATGCATTTTTATTCAACAAAGAAGCAGAAGTAAACGAGCAACTATAATCAGGAACAGAAGTGAGTTCTTCAAGCATATAGAGATCTCCCTTAGTCACCCCTTTCCCAATCAATCTGCTGCTCTCAATATCCTGAAACTTCACATCATTAGGACTAAAGATAACATTGCATTGTAAATCATTAGTACATTTCTTCACTGATAATAGGTTTGATGTGAATTCAGGCATGTAAAAAGCTCTAGATTCTTTGTTAAACAGCTTAAGCTTTCCTATTCCTCTAATGGGTATCTTATCCCCATTTGCTATCATCACATGCCCATGTGTAGGTTCTATATCCTTAATCAAGTTCTCATCACTTATCATATGATGTGATGCACCAGAATCAACAATCAATGGTTTACCTACTCGTTTAGCATTATGGCATAGATTACTAAGTGATGGATGCATCCTATCAGTTCTAGCAATGTGAGCATGTCTATACTCATTCCTAGCTTCTAACCGTTCTACTAGTTCTCTAATCAAGTGATCATCCTTATATGCAATCATAGAAGCTCCAAAGGAATAACCGTAAGTGTTACCGTTTTCCTTTAGCATTTTGAAGAGGGCATCAAGGTCTGATCTCTTGATGTAGTCATCATTGCTGCGGGAGCTTGAGGCGCCTGTGTAAGCCACCAGAGACTTCCCATTCCCATCATTGCCTCCAAGCCCATCCACTTCACTGATCTTGCTGGTGCCAGCTCCACTTGAACCTTCAGTCACATTTGCCCTTCCCTCACGCTCCTTCATGAACTTGGCCGGCTTGAGGTGTGGGTGCAGTATCCAGCATTGGCTCTTCTTATGACCATGCTTCTTGCAATGATCACAGTTGCCATTGAACTTCCTGTCCTCGTACTTCCCGTGAGATGCCTTGTTTGCTTGTGGAGCCTCGGTTGAATCCTCATGAGCTGCTTGATTGGCAAGAGAGAGCTCCCCTTTCCTCCAAACAACCCCATAGATCCCTGCTCCCTTTGGATTTGCGCACACACCTCCTCAAGGTCCGGAAGCTTGTCTGACCTTAACATGTGCTGGATGAGTTGGGTGTAGGCCGGGTTCAGTGTGAGAAGCAACCCAAAGACCTTGTCTTGCTCGCGCCTCTCATTCAACTGATCTGGATCAGTTGTGCTCGGCCTCAGCATCTCCAGCTCTGACCATAAGGACCTGAACCTCCCCAAGTGCTTAGTGAACTCCATGTCCTCTTGTGCAAGACGGTTGATCGCTAGCTTTACTTCAAACACACGGCTGAGGTTGGAAGTGTTCCCATACACCTTCTTCAGCGTGTCCCACAGCTCTTTGGCTGACTCACAGTAGCTGTAGGCATCCAAGATAGCTGGGTCCAAGGATGCGTGTAGAACCGTCATCACCAGCATGTCTTCTTGTTGCCATTTCTCCACAGCCGCTTCATTGGAGACCTCTTCTTGATCTCCTCCCTGAGTAATGAGTTTCGGAGCCTCCCCTGTTGTGATGTGCCCCCACAAACCCTTACTCCCCACCGCAGTCTTCACCATCCGAGACCACACAAGGTAGTTGCTACCTTTGAAAGTAACCGCTACCTTCATCCTCATGTTCATCCCATGTTCCATCTTTGCTTGACTTGAAAACTTGAATCTTGAATCTCGTACACACCAACCTTGAGTCTAGAATCACGCAAACACACAGAACGTAGCGCAGCTTCAACTAGAACGTATCACAGCTTCAAGACTACTCGCGTGTAGCTTCAACGCCGTTAGCTTGTAACTCTCTAAAGATCAAACCCCAGATTCAAATGAACCTGGCTCTGATACCATATGAGATTAAGAGATCCTTAGAGTAATCAGAATAAAGAGAGTGTTTAAGAAGTGATTAAGAGAAGTTTGTGAAAGATTAAGTAACTAGGTAGAGTCGTTTAGAGTCTAAGAGAGAACCATAGTGTCTAAGAGATTAGAGAGACTCAAACTGCATAATCTTTATTAGTGTTGATGAGTTACAATATATAGGAGAGCTACTAGGGTTTACAAATCGCAAGGTTAAGGAGTAAGCATGTGAAGTCAAGGTAAAGGATTCAAATCAACCACTAAGAGGCATCACACGCTTATGGCATCTTGGACTAAAGGTGCTTTAGCTTTCCAGCCTGTCCCAGCCTGGCAATGCGCGTCCCTTATCTCTTAAACGGTCTGATCCTTCTCCACTTGAGTAACTCTTCCATAGTTACCGTTTCACTTGTGCAAGGTAAGTTTAGGTTGAGACTTGGATGGTACGGACTGTACGGCTTGTACGGCCTTGTACGGACGTCCGTACCATGCTCTCCCTAAACTCCCTTAAGCTTCCTCATCTCCTTTCCTCTTCAACTCCTTAGCTCTTCATACAAATACTCAGCTCAACTCAACAAGTAGCTCTTGATCGGCGGTGCTTGGCCTCAATGATTCAAGCTCAGACCACAAGGATCTATACTTGCCCAAATGCTTGGTGAACTCTTCCCCATCTTGTACCAGTGTGTTGATAGCCTTCTTAATCTCATACACGCGGTTCAGATTGGTAACGTTCCCAAATGTCTTTTGGAGTACCTCCCACAGATGTTTTGGAGTCTCGCAGTAGCTGTAGGCCTCCAAGAGATGCTCTTCAAGGGACCCTTGTAGCACTGAAAGCACCATCAAGTCTTCTTGAATCCACTTCTTCTCGGCAGCAGCAACTTGATCTCCCACACCTTCATCTCGTTCTCCGTCTTTAGCCACTGGCTTGGTTGCATCATCCGTGATGTGACTCCACAGCCCTAGCCTCCCAATGGCTGTCTTCACCAGCCTTGACCACAACAGGTAGTTACTACCACCCTTCAACGCAACAGGAACCGTAATGACCTTGTAGTTTCCCTCCATCTTGCTTTGTTAGAACCGAAAAGAAAGTATGAAAGAGTATGAACTGAAGCTGAAGAACACTCTAAATCTCAATACCAAAGCCAACCTGGCTCTGATACCATATGATTTTAGAGAGTTGAACAGGTATTGAGAGATTTAGAGAAAGATTAAAGTGAGATGAGATGATTTATGAAATGTAGAAGAGAAACATGATGAACTAGAGAGAGAATATGATAAACTCGTGTTAATCATTAATCAAGACAGAGTTTACAATATATAGAGAGAGACATTAGGGTATTCAGAAGCTCTAAGCATGTGAGGTCAAGGATAAGGTTGCTTTAATTCAAATGTAAACCAATGGGGAAGATCACACGCTTATGGCATCTTGTGGTGAGACTCCTTTTGCCTTTACAGCCTGTGCCAGACTGTCAGGATAAGCCGCGGTCACTCTATCCATCCAAACGGTCATATCTTCTAAGGTAAAACCCCTTTGGCCGTTTAACCCTTTCACTCGGGTAACTTCCCTCTTGGTCGAGTTATGGATCGACCCGGACAGTACGGACGGTACGGCCGGTACGGCCTCTTGTACGGCCTGGTCGATCCCTAACCTTCCTTCCCTTTGCCTCCACATTCTCACATCCTCAACTCCTTAAGCCATCTCCCCATATACTGAACAACTCATTTTAACACTTTATGTATCCAAATCAACCTTCTTACAAAATGATTCATCCTGGTTTGATTGGAACGACGAAGAAGCTGTGCTAGTCCCAAACTGGAAAACTGGAATCACCTGATTTGAAAGTGGGATAACTTCTTCATCCCAACTCCTATGAGATTTATTCAACTTCCAGGTGATTTTCCACCATTTTATGTATCCAAATCAAGCTTCTCACAAAGAGATTCATCCTGGTTAGATTGGAACGACGAAGAAGCTTTGCTATTCCCAAACTGGGAAACTGGAATCACCTGATTTGAAAGTGGGATAACTTCTTCATCCCAACTCCTATGAGATTTATTCAACCTCCTGGTGATTCTCCACCATTTTATGTATCCAAATCAAGCTTCTTACAAAGTGATTCATCCTGGTTTGATTGGAACGACGAAGAAGCTGTGCTATTCCCAAACTGGGAAACTGGAATCACCTGATTTGAAAGTGGGATAACTTCTTCTTGCCAACTCCTATGAGATTTATTCAACCTCCTGGTGATTCTCCACCACTTTATGTATCCAAATCAAGCTTCTTACAAAATGATTCATCCTGGTTTGATTGGAACGACGAAGAAGCTGTGCTATTCCCAAACTGGGAAACTGGAATCACCTGATTTGAAAGTGGGATAACTTCTTCATCCCAACTCCTATGAGATTTATTCAACTTCCTGGTGATTCTCCACCACTTTATGTATCCAAATCAAGCTTCTCACAAAGTGATTCATCCTGGTTTGATTGGAACGACGAAGAAGCTGTGTTATTCCCAAACTGGGAAACTGGAATCACCTGATTTGAAAGTGGGATAACTTCTTCTTGCCAACTCCTATGAGATTTATTCAACTTCCTAGTGATTCTCCACCACTTTATTTATCCAAATCAAGCATCTCACAAAAGAGATTCATCCTGGTTTGATTGAAACGACGAAGATATGACTTTTAGTAATGTTTAGAGTAATCTGAGTATTTAGGAAAGATTAGAATGGATTTGGAGAAGATAAGAGTCTAGAAAGAGTTTAAGAGACTACTAAGAGATCATGGAGACTAAAGACTAAGAGAAAGACTCAAATGACTTGCTTAATTTTATTAATGAGTGAGGTTACATATTTATATGAAGAGATAAGTAGGGTTTTCGAAACTATAGAGAAGAGAAAGCATGTGTAGTCAACAGCCTAATTCAAATCTATCCAATGGAGTGTCTCATACGCTTTTGGCATCTCTTAGCTGTCCCAAAAGCTCCTTTCCCTTTTCCAGCTGTGCCAGCCTGTCCTAGGCTCTTCCCTTATCCTTTCCAACGGATAGATCAGATGGTAATAGACTTGAGTAACTCCTTCTCCTTAACTGAGTTACCCGGGTAAGTTTATGGTCGATGTTTGGCTGATCCTTCCATGTATGGATGGTACGGCCTGTACGGCTTGTACGGCCTAGGCTGAGCCAAACACTCCCATTCATTCCTAAGCTTCCTCCTCTTCAGTTTCCCTAATCCATCATCTCTTCTCTTCTTATTCCTCACCTCATCTTAACACTCCCCCTCAAGCTTAGCTTTGTGAAAGTCTAAGCTTGGACAGCCATGAGATCTTCCTCATTAAAAACCTCACTAAGGAAAACCCATTGGGACAAAACCTTAATGAGGGAAAAAGAGTAAAGACCTCACAGCTGAGGGGATCAGCTCCTTCTCTTCCCAAGATCTATGAGTCCCTAATGAGATCCTAGGACCCTGCTCTGGATGGTTTGGATAGATCCTTGCATAAACGAATCAAAGACTCAAGTTTATCAAGGCTGTGGATCGAATGGTGACACAAGAGGCTGCGGAAAGGCTCCTTGATACTCCTAGGCTTAGATCGGATATGACACACCTTTCTAAAGCCCTTGGGCGTTGGATATTACACACCAACAGACTGGATACTACACACCAGACACTCTCTTAACTCGTGAAAGCAAGGGAGAAGAAAACACAAGGTTTAAACAAAAGATAACTTAGATTAGAATGAGGGTTTGTGATACACTTAAATAGAGAGATCCTTGTACATGCACAAGGTCTCGAAAACATAAGAAAACTTAAAGGAAAAGGCTCCACACGGTTTCAAAGTAATAACACAACACTTAGACTAAAACATAATATAAGATAGATGATGAAGTCGGTCCAAGATGCCTTAGGCCGAGTTGCATCCAAGATACATCAACTAGGAATGTGTAAGTGAACTTGATACCTCATTAAAAACCTTGATTAGAAAACCCAGTGGGACAAAACTAATCAAGGGAAAAAGAGTATACCAAGCCACTTGCCTAGATGATGATCAGCTTGATGGTAAGATCACATGAATGGTGATGAGTGTGTCTTGGTAGCTCAAGCTTCTACCAAGACAGTCTTCTTGCTTCTTAGAGATCTTCAGTATGTTTCCAACGGCTTCTTTGAGTCTCCTTGTCATTGCACGAGTGATAGGACCTGTGGGAATGGCTAGGACAGCTTCCTCTTCAGCTAGTGTATCTTCAGTCTCTCCTTCTTCATCTTTATCAACTAGCTGGTCCATGATCATATCATCCCCTCCCACTTGAAAAGGATTTGTCCTCAAATCTGGCTCATCTGCAATAAAAGGGATCAAGTCAGTAACATTGAAGCTATTACTCACATCATACTTACCTTGCAAATCCAGTTTGTAGGCATTGTTGCTGATCTTCCTTATGACCTTAAAAGGTCCATCAATCCGCGGCATCAGCTTGGACTTCCTTTCATTGGGAAACCTCTCTTTCCTTAGGTGAATCCAGACCTGATCACCCACTTCAAAGACCATCTCACGCCTTCCTTTGTTAGCATGCTTAACATACTGTTTGGTTGTTGCCTCAATGTTGAGCCTAGCCTGCTCGTGGAGTTGTTTCACCATCTCTGCCTTCTTTTTGCCATCAATGCTGACCCTTTCACACTCAGGTAAAGGGATTAAATCCAAAGGAGAGTTGGGATTGAACCCATAAACAATCTCAAAAGGAGAAAACTTAGAAGTAGAATGCACAGCATGATTGTATGCAAATTCACAATGAGGCAAATAGTCTTCCCATGATTTCAAGTTTTTCTTTATGAATGCACGCAAGAGTGTTCCTAGAGTCCTATTAACTACTTCAGTTTGTCCATCAGTTTGTGGATGACAAGTAGTAGAAAACAAGAGTTTAGTACCTAGCTTAGACCAAAGAGTCTTCCAAAAATAACTAAGAAACTTAGTATCTCTATCAGAAACAATAGTCTTAGGCATGCCATGAATGCGCACAATCTCTTTAAAGAACAAGTTAGCAATATGCAATGCATCATCAGTTTTGTGACAAGCTATGAAATGTGCCATCTTTGAGAACCTATCCACAACCACAAAGATAGAATCCTTTCCAGTCCTAGTTCTAGGCAAGCCAACAATGAAATCCATAGATATGTCATTCCAAGGATGATAAGGTATAGGGAGAGGAGTATACAAACCGTGAGACTGAACCTTAGACTTGGCTTGTTTGCAAGTTGCACATCTCTCACATAGTTTCTCCACATCTCTTTTCATCCGAGGCCAAAAGAAATGATCCTGCAAAGTTTTAAGAGTCTTTGCAATACCAAAGTGACCCATGAGACTTCCTCCATGAGATTCCCTAACAAACAAGTCTCTCAAAGAACAGTTAGGCACACACAATCGATTATCATAGAAAAGAAAACCATCATGCCTAAAGTAGTGTCCCTCAGCAAATTTCTCACAAGAGTTGTAAGCTTCTTTAAAATCAGGATCATTCTCATACATTCCTTTAATCTGCTCAAATCCTAATAGCTTAGCATCAAGAGTGTTCAAGAGAACATACCTTCTGGATAGTGCATCAGCAACTATGTTTTCCTTACCTTGTTTATACTTGATGACATAAGGAAATGTCTCAATGAACTCAACCCACCTAGCGTGTCTCTTGCTGAGTTTGTGCTGTCCTTTGAGGTATTTGAGAGACTCATGATCTGTGTGTATGACGAACTCTTTAGGCCAGAGGTAGTGTTGCCAAGTCTGCAAGGCTCTCACCAAGGCATATAGTTCTTTATCATAAGTTGCATAGTTGAGGGTAGCTCCTCCAAGCTTCTCACTGAAGTATGCAATGGGTCTCTTCTCCTGCATCAATACAGCACCAATTCCAATTCCTGAAGCATCACATTCTATTTCAAAAGTTTTATTAAAATCAGGAAGT
The DNA here is from genome assembly GCF_020379485.1 of Brassica napus. Taxonomy (NCBI): domain Eukaryota; kingdom Viridiplantae; phylum Streptophyta; class Magnoliopsida; order Brassicales; family Brassicaceae; genus Brassica; species Brassica napus. The sequence continues at coordinate 83,611 of NW_026015631.1, forward strand.
ATAAGAAGAGGGGCATTAGTAAGCTTCTCTTTTAGGCATTGAAAGGCAAGTTCTTGTGCTTCTCCCCACTTGAATCCGACTTCTTTCTTGATTACTTCAGTCAAGGGAGATGCTATGGTGCTGAAGTCTTTCACAAAGCGCCTATAGAAACCAGCAAGTCCATGGAAGCTCCTCACTTCACTCACTGTCTTAGGAATTGGCCATTCTCGTATAGCTCTTACTTTCTCCGGATCAACTTTAACTCCATCTGCACCCACAATAAAGCCTAAAAAGACCAAGTGATCCGTTCCAAAAGTACACTTCTTAAGGTTAGCAAAAAGAGATTCCTTTCTAAGCACATCAAGAACAGCTCTAAGATGTTCTATATGATCATTAAAGCTCTTACTGTATACAAGGATGTCATCAAAGTATACCACAACAAATATGCCAATGAATGATCTAAGAACATGATTCATTAATCTCATGAATGTACTAGGTGCATTGGTTAATCCAAACGGCATGACTAACCACTCATATAGACCATGTTTAGTTTTGAATGCAGTTTTCCATTCATCTCCTTCTTTCATCCTAATCTGATGGTATCCACTTTTCAAATCAATCTTAGAAAATATGCAAGAACCATGCAATTCATCAAGCATATCATCTAATCTAGGAATAGGATGGCGATACTTTACAGTGATATTGTTGATGGCTCTGCAATCAACACACATGCGCCAGCTCCCATCTTTCTTGGGCACAAGTAGCACTGGAACAGCACAAGGACTCATGCTCTCTCGGATATGCCCTTTCTCCATCAGTTCCTCCACTTGCCTTTGTAGTTCTTTGGTCTCCACCGGATTGGTTCTGTATGCTGGCCTATTGGGAAGTGTAGAACCGGGCACAAAATCAATTTGGTGCTCAATCCCTCGCACTGGTGGTAGTCCATTGGGACTATCTTCTGGAAAAACATCTTGATATTCCTGTAAAAGATTGACAAGTTCACTCGGATACTCCGGTGCAATGTTAGTAGTAGTCAAGAGGGATTCCTTATAGATAAACAAAAGAATAGGAAGGTTAGAGCAGAGAGATCTTTTAACATCACCAGACTTGGCATAGAAGTTTAGTTGCTTTGTTGATTCAGCGGAAGATCTATCTCTTTCTTCTTTTGTAGCTGGAGCTGATCAACCTGAACTTCCTTAGGAGTCATAGGCACAAGGACTGTCTTTCTCCCTTTAAACTCAAAGGTGTGCTTGTTGGCATACCCATCATGTATCACACGTCTATCTGATTGCCACGGCCTTCCAAGGAGAATGTGTCCAGCTTCCATAGGCAACACATCACAAAGAATCTCATCTTCATATTTACCAATGGCTAAGGGAACCATAACCTGAGTAGATACTCTCATCTCGCCCTCTTCATTGAGCCATTGGAGCCTATATGGTTTAGGATGCTTCTGGACCCTCAAACCCAACTTTTTAACCATAGTCTCACTCGCAACGTTGACACAACTGCCTCCATCCACAATAAGACTACAGACCTTTCCTTGCACTAGACATCTAGTATAGAAGAGATTCTCTCTTTGCTCCATCTCCTCGGTCTTGCTTTGAAGACTCAAGGTTCTTCTAGCAACTAGCAACCTTCCAGCAACCGGGTTGGCAACATACTCCTCTTCTGAACTGTGATCTTCTTCGGCTTCTGTCTCATCATCAGCAGATTCATATTCTCCATTGGCATGAAGGATCATCACACGTTTGTTGGTACATTCATTAGCATAGTGCCCACGCCCTTGGCACTTAAAACACTTCACATCTCTTGCACGCGAGCTTGTAGCTTCCACTTTACCCTTATCTTTGTTGTAGATGCTACTAGACTTGGCTTCTTCTTTTGGCTGTGGCTTGCTCTCCTTTTGATAGCTCGGTTTATCTTCCTTAGAGGTCTGGTATCTATTGGAACCATAGCTGCCACGCGCATGACTTCTTCTCTTAACTTGCTGCTCCACCAAGATAGCTTTGTGTAGCATTTCCTCTATCTCCAAGTAGTGTTGCATCTCCACTCTATCTTGTATCTCACGGTTGAGTCCACCAAGGAACCGTGCCATGGTAGCTTCACTGTCCTCAGATACACAAGCTCTTAGCATAAGCAACTCCATCTCTTGAAAGTATTCCTCTACAGACTTTGATCCTTGTGTGAGCAGTCTCAGCTTTTGATGAAGATCACGGTGATAATGGCTTGGTACAAACCTCTTGCGCATCACAGCTTTCATCTCTGCCCATGTTTCAATGGGAAATTCACCATTGCGCCTCTTGTTTGTAACCAACTGATCCCACCAGCTCAATGCATAGTCATTGAACTCGGTAGCAGCTACCTGAATCTTCTTAGTCTCTGAGTAATGCTGACAGTTGAAAACGAGTTCGATCTTCTTCTCCCACTCAAGATAGGCATCTGGATCAGCTTTACCATGGAAAGGAGGGATCTTAAGCTTTAACCCTGATAGCTCATTGCGTCTATGCCTCCGGCCCTCATGATCACGTCGAGATCTTCTACTGCTACGTCTTGAACCGGAGCTATGGCTACTTCTCTCATAGAAGTTATCAGTCTCTTCTGATCCAGCATGCTCACGCTGACCTTGTCTGTTTCTTCTTGGCTCATGTCTTGAACCAGATGCTTGTCCTTGCCCATCATGCGGTCTCTGATCATACTTCTCTTCCAGTAACTTCACCATCGCTTCCATCACTTGTTTGGTGATTGCTTCTTGCAGCAATCTATTCCTTCGCACAAAGGTTTCATCATCCTCCTCAGACCCCATTGCTTCCTGATACACGAAAAACTTGAACCAGTAAGTAGTTCAAAAGAATTCAGAACTCAAGATTCAAATAAGGAAACAAAGTATTCAAACAAAGCGGCAAATGAAGATACTTGATCAACACGCGACGATTTGAATTCAATCTTTTCGAAAATGAAACAATAACAGATCAGATTCAACGGATGATGAAATGAGATAATCAAATCCTGATCTATGATTCTAACAACAGATCGAGTCACACAATCACAAGAAACTTTCGGATCAATCAAAACGATAACGTAATCGACAAGAATGTGAAAAGGTTTTTGTTCAAAACTTGATCGAAATTCTTAGATCTATCAGTATGAGACACGAAACAATCAGATCTAGCAATCCTGATAATGAAACAAGCAGATCAAGTGAGAATAAACACACAAGAACCGATTGATCAAAAAATATGAATCGACAAAGAGTAGATCTTAAGAAATCGCAAAAGAGAAATCGAAACTCCCCTTCCAGAGTGCTCTGATACCACTTAATGAGATCCTAGGACCCTTCTCTGGATGGTTTGGATAGATCCTTGCATAAACGAATCAAAGACTCAAGTTTATCAAGGCTGTGGATCGAATGGTGACACAAGAGGCTGCGGAAAGGCTCCTTGATACTCCTAGGCTTAGATCGGATATGACACACCTTTCTAAAGCCCTTGGGCGTTGGATATTACACACCAACAGACTGGATACTACACACCAGACACTCTCTTAACTCGTGAAAGCAAGGGAGAAGAAAACACAAGGTTTAAACAAAAGATAACTTAGATTAGAATGAGGGTTTGTGATACACTTAAATAGAGAGATCCTTGTACATGCACAAGGTCTCGAAAACATAAGAAAACTTAAAGGAAAAGGCTCCACACGGTTTCAAAGTAATAACACAACACTTAGACTAAAACATAATATAAGATAGATGATGAAGTCGGTCCAAGATGCCTTAGGCCGAGTTGCATCCAAGATACATCAACTAGGAATGTGTAAGTGAACTTGATACCTCATTAAAAACCTTGATTAGAAAACCCAGTGGGACAAAACTAATCAAGGGAAAAAGAGTATACCAAGCCACTTGCCTAGATGATGATCAGCTTGATGGTAAGATCACATGAATGGTGATGAGTGTGTCTTGGTAGCTCAAGCTTCTACCAAGACAGTCTTCTTGCTTCTTAGAGATCTTCAGTATGTTTCCAACGGCTTCTTTGAGTCTCCTTGTCATTGCACGAGTGATAGGACCTGTGGGAATGGCTAGGACAGCTTCCTCTTCAGCTAGTGTATCTTCAGTCTCTCCTTCTTCATCTTTATCAACTAGCTGGTCCATGATCATATCAGTCCCTATCTGATGTGAATGGACTCCATAGTCTTTTGTCTCGCAGCCTTGGTGAACACATCAGCCAACTGATCTTCACTTCTCGTGTAGCAAGGTAAGATCACTCCAAGCACAATCATCTGTCTCACTTTGTGGCAATCAACCTCAATGTGCTTGGTTCTCTCATGGAACACCGAGTTGGATGCAATGTGAATGGCAGCTTGATTGTCACAATGCATTGTCATTGGAGTGGCTTGATCAATCTCCAAGTGCTTCAAGATGCCTTTGATCCACACCAACTCGTTTGTCAGCTTCAGCATGGCTCTATACTCAGCTTCAGCACTTGAACATGACACCACCTTCTGCTTCTTTCTCTTCCAAGTCACCAAGTTGCCTCCAATGAATGTGCAATAGCCGGTAGTTGATCTCCTGTCAGCTCTATCTCCTGCCCAATCAGCATCACAATAGCCCACCACTTCTGTGCTTCCATTGCATCCCATCCAAACTCCTTGATCCGGCGAGCCATTTAGATACATCAGCAGCCTCTCCACCATACGCCAATGATGTTCCTTGGGAAGCTGCATATGTTGACTCACCTGATTCACAGCAAAGCATATATCAGGCCTTGTGATGGTGAGATAAATCAATTTGCCAACAAGTTTTCTATAGAGTTTAGGATCATGAAATGGCTTGCTGTCTTCAATCTCCCCCTCTCTTGGTACTTTGTAGCCATCCTCCATTGGCATCCTTGCTGTCTTGCCTCCATAAGCACCTGCACCTTTCAAAAGATCAAGTGTATACTTCCTTTGGGACATGAACAATCCTTCCTTGGATCTACAAATCTCAATTCCAAGGAAGTATTTCATTTCTCCCAAGTCTTTTATCTCAAACATAGACTTTAGAAACTCCTTGGTTGCTTTGAAACCTTCCTTATCACTCCCTGTGATAATGATATCATCCACATACACAAGGAGAGCAACCATACCTGAGGGAGTAGTGAGGGTAAAGAGAGTGTGGTCTAGTTCTGACTTCTTAAAGCCTCGGCCGTTTAGAGTTGTGCTCAACTTGTTGTACCAAGCTCTTGGTGATTGCTTCAACCCATAGATAGCCTTCTTCAGCCTCAGTACATTCCCTGTCTTCACTAGATGTTCAAGACCTGGTGGAGGATACATGTAGACTTCATCCTCAAGTTCTCCTTGTAAGAATGCATTCTTCACATCCATTTGACACAATCCCCATCCAAGGTTAACCGCCAAGCTTAGTACAATTCTAATGGTATGTAACTTGGCTACTGGTGCAAATGTCTCAATGTAATCCTCTCCATATGTCTGAGTGAATGTTGGGGTCAAAAACGGTTACGACAAATTTAAACATTCAAAACGTTCGAAGAAGAAAATAAGAGTTTCTCCGAAGAGTACTTTTCGAAATAGGTTCTTCCTTACGAAAAAGCTTGGCGGAAGAAAGAATCGAGACGTCCGACGAAAGCTCGAAACAGGTCGTTACGCAGCGACTGAACGTCCGTCCCGCTCGGTCGCTACGTAGCGACCGAGCGCTCGAGCCAAAGCTCGGTCGCTGTGTAGCGATTGAACCTTTCCGAACATCGATACGACACCAGTCCTTGCATTCTCGTCAAACCTTCGAATGCTATCTCCCGAAGACCGTAGCAAGCTCAGTCTATGTTTCCCGCCATTCTAAATTCATCGATCAAACGTCGCGGATTAGAAACCGCGGAAAACTCGTAGTAAACGTGTCAAGTCGGAAGACGGCCCAAAGGGACCTAAAACACGACTCGAGGCCCATCCTACGATTTTTCCTAACCAAAAGCCCGTGAACCACAGCATGGTTCGCGCTTGGCCCGCGAGGAAGGATAAATGTCAAGTTTCCGCGGATAAATACGGAAGTTTTGAAGATAATTGTGAAGATCGGGAAAAATGGAATATCTCCATTTTTATGCTATGACGGCTTAAGGGCAGAAGAGTAAAAGCGTAAACCGACCTTGGAGCTAGTATATAAGGAGTCCTAGGCGAGGAGCAAGAGGGCAACTTTTCAGAGCAAACTTAGCACTTAGAGCGATTTAGGCAACTTTCCGTTTTTGTTATTTCGAGCTGCGACTCAATTAGGTTCAGCCGTCTTAGGGTTGCTAGAACTAGGAATCTCGCCGACAGCTCTCGAGCCCAGGCTTATACCTTGTTGTAACGCTCATACGCAGATTCGGAATAAGATCTATTTTGCTCTCTTTTCGATTTCTTATTTTTATCGTTGTTATTCTCGTGTTCTGATTGCTTGACGTGTGGTAATTAACAGATATCCGGGTCCTCTGGGAAACTAGGGTTTTCTTAGTTTCCTTATTTAAACGGAAATCGACAGTGCGAATTTCGGTTCCCACAGTTTGGCGCTAGAAGGAGGGGGACTTACGGATCAATCTAACCCGCAAAAACCACTCAACGATCAGGAACGACATGCGAGGTTCGACGTGCGCGAATGTCATCTCATTCAGGGGGGGAGAAACAGTCGATCGAGCCAAACCTCGGAACGATCTCCTTGTTATCGAGTTGACAATTCGAGATATCGACGTCGCTAGAGTACTAATCGATACCGGAAGCTCGGCCGATATCATCTTCAAAGACACTCTTGAAAAGATGGGGATCAGTCAATCCGAGATCGCAAAATGCCCAAGCCCACTGCTAGGGCTTTCGGGGGAAACGACCATGGCCTACGGATCGATTAGACTCGCTGTCAAAGCCGGAACCGTGACAAACATCACAGAGTTTCTAGTCGTCGACCGCCCCGCATCTTACAACGTTATCATGGGGACGCCATGGCTGAACACCATGCGCGCAATCCCATCAACCTACCATCTTTGCCTCAAGTTCCCGACCCCTAACGGAGTCGAGGTAATCTGGGGAAATCCAAGAGTTTCTCAGGTCTGTTTCGCCGCGGAACTAAAACGAAAGAGACCGATCCTCGAAATTACTCCTAAGAAAGCGGAGAAAGAGACCTCCAGCAAAGATACGCGAAGTCAGGACTCAGCGGAATTCTTCTGGCAATCTCGTATCTTCGCAGCTCTAGACGAAAAACGCGAGCCAACCTGTGAACCCGTGGTAACGATCTGTCTCGACGAAGCCTTCCCAGAGCGCTGCGTCGAGATCGGAGCCAATCTCCACGAGCCTTTAAAGACAGAACTCATAACCTGTCTTAAAAAGAACCTTAATACTTTCGCGTGGGCTGCGGAAGATATGCCAGGAATTGACATTAACATAACATGTCACGAGCTGAACATCGACCCAACATTCAAACCCGTCAAACAGAAAAGACGGAAGCTGGGACCCGAACGTGCTACCGCAGTAAACGATGAGGTCGAAAAACTGCTTAAAGTTGGATCGATAACGGAAGTAAGGTACCCCGACTGGCTCGCCAACCCCGTAGTAGTTAAAAAGAAAAACGGGAAGTGGCGAGTTTGCGTAGATTTTACCGACCTAAACAAGGCATGTCCAAAGGATAGCTTCCCTCTACCACATATCGATCGACTGGTAGAAGCGACGGCGGGCAACGAACTCCTATCCTTCATGGATGCTTTCTCAGGCTATAATCAAATTAGGATAAATCCCGACGATCGTGAGAAGACTGCGTTCATTACCGATCGCGGAACCTATTGCTATGAGGTAATGCCCTTCGGCCTCAAAAACGCTGGAGCAACTTACCAACGACTCGTGAACCGAATGTTCTCCAAACAACTCGGAAAAACGATGGAAGTTTATATCGACGACATGCTTGTCAAATCCCTCAAAGCAAGGGATCACGTGTCACATCTCGAAGAATGTTTCGCACAACTAAATTCCCATAACATGAAGCTCAACCCGACGAAATGCAGATTCGCCGTGGCATCAGGAGAATTCCTCGGCTACTTGGTCACCAACCGCGGTATCGAAGCAAATCCAAAACAGATCAACGCTCTAATCGAGATGGCTTCGCCAAAGAATAAACGGGAAGTCCAAAGACTGACCGGCAGAATCGCAGCACTTAACCGATTTATCTCACGATCAACAGATAAGTGCCTGCCCTTCTACGACGTCCTGCGAGGAAATAAAAAATTCGAGTGGACGGAAGAGTGCGAAAACGCCTTCCAACAGCTGAAGCGTTATTTAGCTACTCCTCCAGTCCTCGCAAAACCCGTGGAAGGAGAGCCTTTGTTCTTGTACATCGCGGTATCGGCAACGGCCGTAAGCGGAGTCCTGATCAGGGAAGAACGCGGGGAGCAGAAACCTATTTTTTACATAAGCAAAACCTTGCTGGATGCCGAATCCAGGTATCCGTTGATGGAAAAATTGGCATGCGCGGTCGTGACATCGGCCCGAAAACTAAGACCATATTTCCAATCCCACACGATTGTTATCCTCACGACTTTTCCCTTACGGACAATTTTGCATAGCCCAAGTCAATCAGGCCGATTGGCGAAGTGGGCGGTCGAATTGAGCGAGTATGACATCGAATACCGACCAAGGACGAGCGCAAAATCTCAGGTGCTCGCGGACTTTTTGGTCGAACTTCCAACAGGAGCAATAACCAACGAGGAACCAAATTCCACCTGGCTCCTCCACGTCGACGGATCTTCGTCCAAGCAAGGATCGGGTATCGGGATCCGTCTCACATCTCCAACAAGCGAGATCCTAGAACAATCGTTCAGACTGGAATTCCATGCCTCAAACAACGAGGCCGAATACGAAGCATTGATCGCAGGTCTACGTTTGGCTCGCGGCTTAAAAATACGCAATCTCCACGCTTACTGCGACTCCCAATTAGTGGCCAGTCAATTCAGCGGAGAATATGAAGCCAGAGACGAACGGATGGACGCGTACCTCAAACTGGTCCAAGGTCTAGCTCAAGACTTCGACTGTTTCGCCCTTACCCGGATCCCCCGCTCCGAGAACGTCCAGGCGGACGCCCTCGCGGCCTTAGCATCAAGTTCCGATCCAGGACTCAAAAGAGTAATTCCGGTCGAGTTCATCGAACATCCGAGTATCGGACCCCCAGTCATTGTTAATCTCATAGAGGGTCAAGACGACGAGGAAGAGATTACGATTCCACCACCATCAGAGCAATCCGATTACGGTTGTGATACCCCATGGCTTCAGACGATTCGAGACTACATTATCGACGGGCAACTGCCCGCCGAAAAATGGTCAGCTCGCAAGATCCGAACACAGGCCGCACGCTACGTAACAGTAGACGGCGAAATCTACAAGTGGAGATTCTCCGGACCGCTCCTGACGTGCCTGGAAGGGGAAAAGGCGAGGAAAGTAATGGAGGAAATACATTCCGGCTCATGCGGCAACCATTCCGGCGGAAGATCACTAGCCGTGAAAATTAAACGCCACGGGTACTATTGGCCAACAATGGTCGGAGATTGCGAAAAATTCGCACGAAAATGCGAAAAAGGCCAAAGGCATGCGCCAACTATCCGACAACCCGCCGAAGTTCTTTCCTCCATCACGTCGCCTTATCCCTTTATGCGCTGGGCCATGGATATTGTCGGACCTCTGCATAATTCAAAGCAAAAGCGTTTCCTTCTAGTCCTTACCGATTTCTTCTCAAAATGGGTAGAGGCGGACTCGTACGCAAGTATAAAAGACGTCCAAGTCGAGAATTTCGTATGGAAAAACATCATCTGTAGGCATGGAGTTCCTTACGAAATCGTAACCGATAACGGGTCTCAATTTATTTCCACCCGATTCGAGGCATTCTGCGAAAAGTGGAAGATACGACTCAACAAGTCAACTCCCAGATATCCGCAGTGCAACGGACAGGCTGAAACAATCAACAAGACCATTCTCGACGGACTGAAGAAACGCTTGGAGGCCAAAAAAGGTAGATGGGCCGACGAACTCGAGGGAGTCCTCTGGTCTCACCGTACCACCCCAAGGCGAGCAACGGGAGAAACTCCCTTCGCCTTGGTATACGGCACGGAGTGCATGATTCCCGCAGAAGTAGAATTTCCCGGTGTTCGAAGAAGGTTCTTACCCGAACGAGAGGAACTCAACAATGCAATGCTCTTGGACGATCTCGACCTCATTAACGAACGCCGGGATCGAGCGCTCATCCGAATTCAAAACTACCAGCACGCCGCTGCAAGATACTATAACTCCAACGTACGGAACCGAAGGTTCAATCAGGGAGATCTGGTCCTTCGCAAAGTCTTCCAAAACACCGCTGAACGAAACGCGGGAAAACTCGGAGCAAACTGGGAAGGTCCCTATAAAATCGAAAAAGTCGTCCGACCAGGTTCTTACGAAATAGCCAACATGCAGGGCATAAAAATCCCTAGAACCTGGAATGCGATGCATCTCAAAAAATACTATCACTAAACGAACCAACTCGCAATCACTGAACTACGAGACGGCTTGATCTCCGCAAGGAGTACGTAGGCAGTTTGCCGAAAGGCAAATTCAGCTGTCCTCCCTTATTAAAAAGGGGGGAGTGGGTACGTATACTCGTATACTCCCAAAAATCGAAGAACTTCTTACCGCACTTTTGGTGTTTTCGACTTATCAAAATATCCTCACCCGCGAAATCGCAACGAGGTCTTCAGAAATTGGTCGGCCGCTTGGGAGAATCGAACCTTTAGCATCGCGAGACGTCGCAAAAGATGCCTCAAAATTGATTTCTTCCGAGCAAACGAAATCTCCGCAAAAAGACACATATATGCACACATTAACATTTATTTTGCGCAAATTAATCAAAACAACGGCACACGCCACCAAGTCCGATGCTGATCACATCGAACTCACAAACGTCCTAAACAGACATAGCCATCTCATGGAGATGACTCTCTTACATCCGACACAAGGATAATAGCGCTATAAAAGAAATCCGAAATTTTGGTCTAGCACTTCCGGTCTCCGGAGAGATGCTCGATTCGTACCAAACAAGTCGTATAAGCCGAGAACTTTTCGCGGACTTTACATCGATACGAATCAGGAAGAAATCGCGACAGGAAAAACGATAGCCGGTTAGTCACCGCACAATCCTTAAACCGAAAGTAAACCTAGGTCTTGCCCTAAACCCAGCGCACTGGTCTCTAACATCTCAAAGGCATGATATCAAAAGATAAGAGATTCTTAAACCACGCCTCTATGTTTACGTTCGATACCTTCAGCGCCCCCGCAGAGTTCACATCTCGCGGAAGAACTCTCGAAACAGGTCTCGAATAAAACATTTCACAATCGAAGAAGGATATGAGACGACAACTCATCACCTTCCTCCCCACTATTCACGAATTCATAAAAACGTTATCCGATTATCATACCATAAAGCCGCGGAGCGGCAGGGATTCAAAGCCACACACGGCCAGTCCCGAAATACAAACAAGGCCGTTCAAGGCCGAAGCATAAAGACAAAAAAAAAAAAAACAAATCTCTCGCAAGAGATCTAACCCAAGTCACCCTCAGAACTTACGCTCCCTCTTCACCCGCCGCCTCGTCCGAGCCTGGAGCCACGTCGCTTCCGTTCTCTCCGACCATCGGATCTTTCCCCTCTGGGTCTTCTGGACACGTCGGAAGGAAGCAAGCGGATTTTAGGTCGGCCAGGATGAGATCGAAATCGCCATCCTCGGCCGCCATATCTCCCTTGCAGCCGGACAGTCGGGCCTCTTCGGCCTCCAAGGTCGGGGGAGTCTCACTTTGGAGCGACCGAACCACGGCCATCCCGCCCTCGATCGTCGCCAAAGCGAAATCCCTGCACCGGATTCGCTCAAGGGAACCCAGGGAAGCAGAAATCTTCGCCAAGCGAGCCTGAAACTCCGCACGAAGGGCATCCGTAGCCTCTTGGATCCCGCGGCGCGCTAGTCCAGCGTCACTCTCGATCTGACGCTGGAGTCGACGCACCTCCGAGGATTTGGCCTTCCTTGTTTTCTTTTCCTTAAGCAAGGAACTCGCCGTCTTCCCGAGGTCCCTCTCAAGCTCTCCTATCGCAACCTCGAGCTTCGACACTTTCGCAGAGTGAGAGTCCTCGACAGCCGTCAACATAGCCTCGGTTTCGGACCATCTGCCCTGAAGCTCCACCAACTCCCCGGAAAGACGACTGGTCTCAGAACCACATTCGCTGATCATCCCATCGATCAACGATATGAACTGCGAACAAAAATTCTTAAGACTAAGTCCATGAAAAGAATGCACGACAGACGATCGAGAATTCAAACAAGAAACAAACCTTTCCGCGAAGTCCCGACGCTAGGCTCGACCCACCTCGCTGCGAAGTCTCCCCGTCACCGTTCTTGGCCAGTTTCCTCTTCCGACTCTTAGGCTGAGTAGCCTGGACAGCGCTAGGAGCACGCAATGCCAGAACGATTTCTTTTCTGGCTGGAGGCGGAGGCATAGAGTCAGCGGCCTTCTCTTTGTCCTCGACGAGGATCGGAGTCGTGGAAGATCCCGCAGGTAGGACTTGCGGGAAAGAGCCGAGCCGAAGCCGGTCCCGTGACACGGGGCAACGACCTGCGCAGAGGAAGACGGGAACTCGGAGCCGGTCTGAGCCAATTCTTTCTCGGCTTGGCGACGAACTAGTTTCTCTCGGAAAGAAAGATGACCGGCAACACAAGCCGGCACTTCCGCCGGAGAAGTTGGAACCGGAGCCAGAGAGGTGGCCTCACCCATCTCGACGTCGGAATCCTTCTTATCACCTTGGGAGGAAGACATGTTGAAAGGAAAGTTATGAAACTAGAGAGGTTTTGAAGAAAATGAAGGAGGAAGGGGTGAAGAGAATGAATGACAAGAGCTCACTACTTATAGAAGTATGGGTTCGGAATGTCGCCTCGACAACTTTTTTCCGCGGAGTTTTAACTGTAAATTTCGTCCAATACACTTAACCTTGTCAAAGTCATCTATCCGCGCTAGAGTCACAACTCTAACGGGCTGGGGGGCTAACTGTTGGGGTCAAAAACGGTTACGACAATTTAAACATTCAAAAACGTCCGAAGAAGAAAATAAGAGTTTCTCTCCGAAGAGTCTTTTCGAAATAGGTTCTTCCTTACGAAAAGCTTGGCGGAAGAAAGAATCGAGACGTCCGACGAAAGCTCGAAACAGGTCGTTACGCAGCGACCGAACGTCCGTCCCGCTCGGTCGCTACGTAGCGACCGAGCGATCGTCCCGCTCGGTCGCTACGTAGCGACCGAGCGATCGTCCCGCTCGGTCGCTACGTAGCGACCGAGCTCGAGCCAAAGCTCGGTCGCTACGTAGCGACCGAGCGATCGTCCCGCTCGGTCGCTACGTAGCGACCGAGCTCGCCCGCTCGGTCGCTACGTAGCGACCGAGCGAAAAGGAAAAAGAAGCGATCGTCCCGCTCGGTCGCTACGTAGCGACCGAGCTCGAGCCAAAGAAGCTCGGTCGTACGTAGCGACCGAGCTCGAGCCAAAGCTCGGTCGCTACGTAGCGACCGAGCGATCGTCCCGCTCGGTCGCTACGTAGCGACCGAGCTCGAGCCAAAGCTCGGTCGCTACGTAGCGACCGAGCGATCGTCCCGCTCGGATCGCTACGTAGCGACCAGCTCAGCCAAGCTCGGTCGCTACGTAGCGACCGAGCGATCGTCCCGCTCTCGCTACGTAGCGACCGAGCTCGAGCCAAAA
>NW_026015632.1:5000-10000 GCF_020379485.1 Brassica napus
AGTGGTCCGTATAGGTATGCAGTTACTACATCCATTAGGCGTAAGTCAATGTTTTCTTTCACTGCCAGACTGATTAGATATCTCAGTGTAGTTGCATCCACCACAGGGGAGTAAGTCTCCTCATAATCTATTCCAGGTCTTTGGGAGAATCCTTGTGCTACAAGCCGTGCTTTGTATCTCACTACTTCTCCTTTCTCGTTTCTCTTCCTTACAAAGACCCATTTGTATCCCACTGGTTTGACATCTCTTGGTGTCAATGTTATAGGGCCAAAAACGCCTCTCTTTCTCAATGATTGTAACTCCACGTTAATAGCTTCTTTCCATTTGATCCAATCTGATCTTAGCATGCATTCTTGTATGGACGTGGGTTCTAGATCCTCATCTTTATCCATGATCTCAAGTGCTACCTTGTATGCAAATAAATCATCAACGTTGATATCTTTTCTGTTCCATTGTTTTCCAGACATTACATGGTCTATAGAGATCTCTTGGTTGTCCGGCTCTTCTGTCCCGTGAAGCCCAGCGTCCCGGACCTCACTTTGAGGAACGGCCGGATCATCGGGTGTGGCCGGTACGCATGGCTCGACCGTCCTGGTCGGCTCGACCGGTCCATCTATGTCCTGGACGGTTTCTTTGATGCTCTCGGATCCAGCACCTCTCTTGGACTTCCGAGGCTGTTTGTCTTTGGAACCAATTGGTCTACCACGTTTTAAACGTTGCTTAGACTCTGTAGCCACTTGACATTGTCCATCTTGGACGTTCAATCTTATGGGTGCATTACAAGCCGGGTTGTGTGACATTGTTACTCTATTTGGGTCAGCAAATGTATCTGGCAACTTGTTAGCTAGCTCTTGTAGATGTATAATCTTTTGGACTTCTAGATCACACTCTCTAGTCCGAGGATCTTGCCAAGATATTGATGGTCTAAACCATTCTAAATCTTTTGAAATCAACCGGCTGTTATCTCCCCCTAAGGACGGATATTTGGACTCATCAAACTGTGAGTCTTCGTATCTGGCCTTAAACAAATCACCGGTTGTTGGCTCAAGATACTTTATGATACTTGGGGAGTCATATCCTACGTATATTCCCATCCTCCTTTGTGGTCCCATCTTAGTTCTCTGTGGTGGAGCAATTGGAACGTAGACGGCACATCCGAATGTCTTGATGTGGGACACGTCTGGCTCTTGACCCGTGAGTAGTTGGGATGGTGAATATATATGTTCACTAGATGGCCTGATGCGAATCAGTTCCGTTGCATGTAAAACCGCATGTCCCCATGCTGATACCGGAAGTTGAGACTTCATAAGCAGTGGCCGGGCTATCAGCTGGATCCGTTTAATGAATGATTCGGCCAAGCCGTTCTGTGTATGGACATGTGCCAGGGAGTGCTCTACTCTTACCCCCATGGACATACAGTATTCATTAAACGCTTGGGACGTGAATTCACCAGCATTGTCTAGACGTATAGTCTTAAGAGGGAAATCTGGAAAGTGTGCTCTCAGCCTTATCATTTGGGCAAGCAGCCGTGCAAAGGCTAGGTTCCTAGTGGATAGTAGGCAGACATGTGACCATCTGGTCGATGCATCAATGAGGACCATGAAGTATCTAAACGTCCCACAAGGTGGGTGTATTGGTCCACATATGTCTCCTTGAATCCTTTCCAGAAAGTTTAAGGTTTCTTTGTGAACCTTAGCTGGTGATGGCCTGATTATGAGTTTCCCTTGTGCACATGCTGCACATGTGAGATTTCGTGGGATAACTCCTTTGAATGTGTGCCCTTGTGAATTCATCATCAGTTTTCGCATCATTCCTGTTCCGGGATGGCCAAGCCGGTTATGCCATAAAGTGAATAGCTCGGAGGCATTTGCCTCGATCATACTGATCCTTGCATAGTACAGACCAGTGGTCATTGCGGGCATTGTCTCTAGGATCTTTTTATTGCCTTTGGTGATCAAGGTTATGTTAAGGAATTCTTTGTTTCCTTCTTCCCATGTTTCAAGGTGAAAACCGTTTAACCTTATGTCCTTGAAACTCAATAAGCTTCTTCTAGAGCTTGGGGAATACAAGGCGGTTTTGATCTCTAGGTGAGTGCCCTTAGGCATCATCACATAGGCTTGGCCGTGACCTTCAATCAGGCTAGCCTCACCCGCAATGGTGTGTACCTTTGCACTTTTCATTATGAGATTTATAAAGTACCTTTTGTCTCTAAGTATTGTGTGACTTGTGCCACTATCCACCACAAGTACACTCATCTCATCATTCATTCTATAAACAAAATTTTCTAAACTTTAGAGACTTCATAAGATGTTTAAAACTCTTCTTATTAAAATTCCATTACATAAAATAAAAAAAAACACCAAATCAAAACATAAAGCAATAAGACAATGTGATTCGAAAACTAGTCCTTGAGACAATCGGATGTCTCATAATCCATTAGGTCATCTTGGTTATCCTTGTCGGATTCATTGTCAGCATCATACCCATATCCCTTGTCCTCATGGACGTTTTCTTGGATCATGTTTGCCTCCGGGTTCTTGTTCTTGATGCTCTCTTGGTAGAGGTCGCACAAGTGTTTCGGAGTTCTACAATTCTTTGCCCAATGATTGTCACTGCCGCATCTATGGCATAGAGACTTGTTGGACGTGTAAGATGGTTTGGATATGCCACCTCGTCCGCGGCCGTAGCTGCCTCGACCCCGGCCGTAATTGGAACCACGACCACGGTTATTGTGGTTTCCTTTCCGGCCAGTTGAGTAGCCATCTCGGCCGTTTGAGTTATCACGTCCACGCCTCTTGAATCCACCACGGCTATTGCCGTATGGTTTCTTGTTGTCTTGGACGTAATAGGTTTCATTGGGAGGATCTTTCTTCTCGACCTCATGGGCTTCGGGTAGTGGTGCTGTCCCGGCCGGTCTAACCCCGTTACTCTTTAGTAGGAGTTCATTGTTTGCCTCGGCCAGGAGTAGACATGAGATCAGATCAGTATATGTGGCAAAGCCCTTTGTCCTGTATTGCTCTTGCAACACAGAATTCGAGTGGTTGAAAGTTGTATAGGTCTTCTCAAGCATCATGCTATCGGTTACCTCTTCACCACACAGCTTTAGTATTGAGACAATCTTGAATAGAGCTGAATTGTAATCATCCACCGACTTATAGTCTAAGAATCTTAGATGCATCCAATCATGCCTTGCTTTAGGAAGCAACACCATCCTGTGGTGATCATATCTATTCTTTAAAGCCATCCAAAGATCTAGTGGATTCTCGATTGTCATGTACTGATCTTTAAGACCATCAATGAGATGATGCCGCATAAGGCCTAAGGCTCTGTATCGGTTCTTCTCATTCTCATTGTTGTCTTCGATGATAGTATCACCGAGTCCCTTGGACTTTAGACTAATCCTTGTGTCTAGTGCCCACTGTAAGTAATTGTCTCCGGAGAGATTGAGGGGTGCATAGTCTCTGTTTGCTATTTTCGACATCTGAATCACATCATCATGTAAGGTATTAGGTTCACAATGTGATTCACGTGGCCGCAGGATATAAGCAAGCTCGGCCACAACACGTCTTATGCATTTATGGTATTCAAACAATTCTAATCGACCATGGTGCTATCAATCATGAACCGCACGGTTCTATAGGTTTTCTAACAACCTAAACTCGTATGATCTATATGCTGGTCGATCTTGTTTCAATCAATTATGAATGCATTACCATGTTCGGATTCATGTAAGCAATCTACCTTATTTTACTTCTCATAACACCTAGGGTTTCCAATCTATGAATTCTTATCAACCTTATGTTAAGGTTTCAAGGCCTTAAGTATTTTGTGTTCTTAGTTAGATTATTTCAAGAAGAACAATCTAACTTTCCTAAACTTCAAAAATTAAGCAAGAAATCAAACAAGCAATATCAATCTTACAATCGATTTCTAACTTTAGGGTTTAGGGTTTCGATTCCTTTATTAGGGTTTATCAGGTTTCAGATTCAATCAATCATCATACAATTAAATTCTAGTTTGGAATCGATTTAGCTTTCTAGTTCTAAGACTTTGTCGATTTTGATCTTGTACTTTTCTTTTAAGGTTTCAACAAGAATAAGATTTCCATAATGATGGATTAGGGTTTCGATCTTATTCTATGTTCTCAGATTGTGTTCATACCTTAGTTTTGTAGAGGTAAAGAACCGGATCACCTGAGAACCTCGAGCTGTTGAGAAAGAACGCTTGCTGCCTCCTATCGGGTCGCTGATGTAGTCGGATGCGAGCTGGAAACGGACGCGAGCTGCGAGCTAGTTGCTGGACGGATGCGTTCTTCTTGTGTGCGAGCTGAGGACGCGATCAGGAAGCTGAGGACGTTCGGTCTTGAGGATGTCAAGCTTTTGGAACAATGGAGAACGTCTAGGGTTTAGCTTTGAGTCGCCGGTGATAGGCTTTTAGGTATCGATTTTGGTTTCAGTTGATTAGAGGCTATCGTGCTGATAACGTGTTGTGAACAATAGGGGAATTCGTGTGTCTTTCATTAATCAAAGTGTTCCCTTATATAGGGGATTACAAGATATGGATAAAAGGAAATAGTACATATCCTTATCCTAAAGTAAAAAGGAAAACCTCTTATAGATAAACATGAAGAGAAAAGGAAAGTCCTAAATCTAAGGTTTAAGGTCGGTCCAATGCATTGGCCGCCTCTCTCTCTTTCTCTCTTGGACGCGGTCTTGGTCTTGGGCCTGGACGCGGTCCGTTCTTCCTTTGGCTTGGTTACCAGCTATCCATATTGTTCTTAACACTAAACTCTTTGTTGACATATTTTTGATGTTTCCTTTCAGAAAACTTTCTTCAAAAATATTAATTTTTGCATTTTTGGCTTCTCGGGTGATTTTGGCTGTCCGTGGGTGATTTTGGCCCACGTGGGCTGTCTGTTCAGTACACACGGACGTCCGTGTGTGTCCGTCAGCACACACAGGACGTCCGTGGCCGTCCGTCAGCACACACAGGACGTCCGG
>NW_026015632.1:20000-28358 GCF_020379485.1 Brassica napus
TCAAAACCCCAGCGAGAAGTCTCCCATCGAGAAGGGGAACTCTGAAAGTCTTCCGCTCCCTGCAAAGGACTCGGAGGATAACGAAGCCGAACACATTGACCTGGATCCTAGCGATGTCTCCAACGACAGCGACGAGGATGTCGACAGACATCCAAGAAGGACCAGAAGCCGATCCGCTCGGGAAGGCTCCCCGTTCGAAAAACCAATGACGGAAGAAGAAGAAGTCGCCTATTGGAACGAACAAGAGGAGCTGGCCGAAAGGCAAACCGAGCTCACTCGCAGTAAGCGCCGACAGGCTCGGAAATCCTCTGACGAGACATCGGATATCCGCGATCTTCGCGACTACATCACCAAGACTGCGGCAGAAGTGAGAGCCGTAAAGTCTCAAATCCATCATGCTACTAGTGCTGCCCCCGAGATCGATCGACTGCTGGAAGGAGCTCGAAAGACCCCCTTTACCAGTCGCATTTCGGACATGAGGGTGTCCGATCCGGGAAAGATCAAAGTACCGAAGTACGATGGTACGGCCGATCCGAAAGCGCACCTTCAGGCTTTCCACATCGCGATGGGAAGAGCAAGACTGAAGGACGGCGAAAAGGATGCCGGCTATTGCCGCCTGTTCGTCGAAAATCTTGAAGGAGCAGCGCTCGAATGGTTCGCACGCCTTCGTCGCAACACCATCGGGAGTTTTCGACAGCTCGCATCGGAATTCCTCAAACAGTACTCTGTATTCATAGACAGGGAAACCTCCGATGTTGATCTCTGGAGTCTCTCCCAGAGGGAAGACGAACCCCTCCGCGAGTTTATCAGTCGGTTCAAATTGATAATGTCCAGGGTCAGCGGGATAAGCGACAAAGTGGCCATCGACGCGCTGAGAAAGACGCTCTGGTACAAGTCGAAATTCAGAAAATGGATAACTCTCGACAAACCGCGAACGATCCAGGACGCCCTCCACAAAGCAACGGACTATATCATAGTGGAGGAAGAAACTAAAGTCTTATCGCAAAAACATAAGCCGGCAAGACCATCCTCGAAAGACGCAGATCCGAAGGGGAAAAAGAAGAACTCTCGTAACGACAAGTACGTCCATCACGAGGGGGAAGATCTCCAAGGGGCGCATAACTATGCGATCAGTTCGGATCAAGGCCGGACCACGGGCAACACATGGACTCGCAATCAAGGGTATGACGAGAACACCTTCTGCGAGTTCCACCAATCCCGAGGACACTCCACGACTAATTGCAAAGTCTTAGGAGCAAGACTGGCCGCGAAGCTGCTCGCTGGAGAGCTTTCGGAAGTAACTAGCGTCAAGGATCTCATCCTCGATTCTGATCGGCCTCCAAAGACGGACAGAAATCCGCCCGCCGAAAAATCTCCTCAACGAAACCAACCTGGGGATAAACGCGGTAGGAGGCCGGATGACAAAGGGAACGATAACAATCGTCGCAGAGTCAATATGATCATCGGAGGATCTCAATACTGCGGCGATACCGTGTCAGCCATCAAGGCTTACCAACGGAAGGCAGAATCAAGCGCAAAATGGCCTACATGGTCTCCTCCTCGAGACGGCCAAAATTGCTCGATCACCTTCACGGAGGAAGAAGCCGGCGGTATCGACCAACCTCACTGCGACCCGCTCGTCATAGATCTCGTCATACGAGATTTAGAAGTCGGAAGGGTACTCGTCGATACGGGAAGCACGGTCAACGTAATCTTCCGCGACACTCTCAATCGGATGAGTATCGAACTCGGAGAGGTAATTCCGACGCCAAAACCACTCACGGGTTTTTCAGGCGAAGTGTCGATGACTCTCGGGTCAATCCAATTGCCAGTCATGGCCAAGGAGATCACGAAAATCGTCGAATTCGCGGTAGTCGACCATCCCGCTATCTACAACGTGATCATGGGAACCCCATGGCTCAACGCCATGCAGGCAGTTCCGTCAACTTACCACCTGGGTCTCAAGTTCCCAACGCCGAGCGGAGTCGCGGCCATCTGGGGATGCCAAAAACAGTCGCGACTATGCTTCCTCGCGGAGCATAAGTTAAGGCAAATCACGGCTTCTGCAAACGGCAAACGCGCGAAGATAGATCGATCTTCGGCCAAAAGCGCCCCGCACAAGGACGAAGTAAAATCGTCTGTCAACGCAAACGCATCGGACGTCGAAGCTCGACATAAATCCGAAGCCCACGCGACAACTCAACCGGAACATCCGGAAAATAGCGTCGACCCAGCCACGATCGACACGGTCAAGGCGGACATCGCGACACCAACCGCCGAGTAAGAACACTCGCGGCATGAAACAGAACTACGAGATGGCTTGATCCTCGAAAGGGGTACGTAGGCAGCTTGTCAAAAGACGAGTTCAGCTATCCCCCTCTCTAAAAAGGGGGGGGGAGTGGGTGCGTATACTCGTATACTCCCACAATCGCCATTATTGTAATCGAGTTTTTAGAAACATAAAAATTTTTACAATATACACTGTCTTTTTATCGAAAACGCTTACGCTTCAGTTTACGCTCGTCTGCGGCCTCATCCGGCCCAAAAATCGTAAAGATTATCACCTTTCAAACACGCATAATCCTCGAAAATAACTGCGAGACGTCGCAAAAAGTTAAAATTCGAGGACAATGCTAAACAAATTGTCCGAACGCGACCACTAAAAACCTTACACCCCGTTCGTCGATTGGCCCCGACGAACACGCCAGCCGTCTTAAACAAACGCAATCCGATCACTCTTTTGATCTTTAAAAACGTCCAGCACAAGGACAAAAGCGCGCTACAACAAAAATCCGAAATTTTGGTTTAGCACTTCCAGATTCTGAGAAGATGCTCGATTCGTACCATACAAGTCATATAAGCCGAGAACATATCGCGGACTTTAAACCGGTGCGAGTCAGGAAGAAATCGCAACAGGAAAAACGATAGCCGGCTAGTCACCGCACAAACCTTAACCGAAAGTAAACCTAGGTCTTGCCCTAAACCCAACGCTCTGGTCTCAAACATCTCAAGGCATGATATCTAAAAGATACGAGATCATAAACCATGCCTCTCCGTTCGTATCTCAATGTTCTCGAAAATCGTAAAGACAGATAAATTTTTACGAAAATCACGAACGAACCAACAGATTGAACGTCTAATTAGAACTACATACGAGACGACAACTCGTATTTACTTCAACCCTACTCAGGAAAAACTCGAAACGA
Organism: Brassica napus; assembly: GCF_020379485.1. NCBI lineage: Eukaryota > Viridiplantae > Streptophyta > Magnoliopsida > Brassicales > Brassicaceae > Brassica > Brassica napus. Next base: position 23,207 of record NW_026015632.1, read on the forward strand.
AACATTTATCATATAAATAAACCGCGTAAAGCGGCAAGGGATTCAAAGCCACCAACGGCCAGTCCCGGAAATACAAATACGGCCATCGTGGCCTAAACGAAATCCAAATTCAAAGGGCCACATTCGACCGAAAACAAGGATAACTGATCCATCCCTCATAATCCAAAGTCGAAGTCCCCGGACAACGAAGCACCAAACGCATCCGCAGGACGATCCACTTCCTCGCCACCGCCGTGAAAATCGATCGGGACCTCCTCGGTATCAGGAGAAACCGGGATGGAATCCCAGAACCCTTGAATCCTCTCGTCGATCGGAGGGATAAGCGCCTCAGCGTGGGCACGGTCACTCATCCCACTCTTCATCAAGCTCATTTCTTCTTCAAACACATAGTCGTCGGCTTGCGTCCTCCAAAGACTTCCGACCGAACCACGGCACTCGCGAAAGTCGCCCACCGAGGTAAAGGCATTCTTAAGATTCCCGTACTCAACCTGGAACTGAGATGCGCGAGTCTTCATCACCTCGACGATCTCTCTTTTGCCTTTCCTCTCCGATCTGCGAACAGCCCGCGCATGATCACGAGAAAGCTGTGCCTCTCGCTCCAGCATCTCGCCTTGCACGCGGGCGAGATCCCGCTCCGCTTTCTCCGCCTTGAAGCGGTAGACCATGGCTTCTCTATGACCCGCCTCGATGGCCGAGCCCAGCAAGCTCAGGCCCTGCAAAATCAATAGGCGTGTTACAAATCCATACATAGGACAATCACTTAAAAATTCCCAAGAAAAAAAAACTAACCCCATTGATGATGCGAGATCCTTCCGCAACAACTCTCGGCCTCGCCGATTCTTTCGTAGGAGGAGGAGCATCGAAACCCGATGGCAGCCCAGCAAAGAAATCATCGAAGTCCGGAATGGGGGCTTCGCTCGAACCGCTTCCGTCGCCGTAAGCAAGGTTCGGATCCCATCCTGGAAGCATAGAGTCATCCATCGAAAACTCTATGTCGCCGAGATCGACATCTTTTCCCTTCCAAGAGCTCGACTCCGGCGCGGCTGTCGGAGCTTCAACGGGACTCTGGCCGTCGGGTTCGGAGTCGCTTCCCGTATCCGCGTCCAAAGCTGGACCAGGTTGCACAAATTTCAGCGCCTTCCGAACCCTTCTCGGCGTGAAAGAAGTCCAGAAGAAGGGACCATTCCTGAGAAGATCCCTCACCGCGATAATATCCTCAGGGAACGGAGCAAGAGGATTGATGAAGGGACGATTGTTCGGCAACCTCCGGAACAGTGGAATGCAACTCTCTTCGACGGACGCAGCGTCCAAACGAACAAAGAAAAAGAACTTCTTCCACGAGTTGAAGTTCGAAATGAACTTCTTAACCACCGACATAAATTTCCGAGGGACAAACCTATGCTTATCCGTATCCTTGACAAGTTGAAGCCTCAAAAGCGCTTCATAATGATCGACGGAAAGGGAAAGGCCATGCTCATAGCTTAGGATCAAGATCCCAATAAGGTGCTGAATGGCAAGGGGTGTCAACTGACTTATCGCGACTTCAAAACGGTCCAACACTCGGACGAGAATTTCGGGTATGGGGAACCAGAGGCGACAACGCACTATGAACACCTCATAACAAGTAAAGTAACCCTCCGGGGGGTTGTTAGCACATTCCCCGCGGCAGGGAACCCGGAACTCCACAACATCCGGGATGCGGTAGAACGACCGCATCGTCGCGAGAAACTCGTCAGTGGTCCTACTTGCGTCCTTTCCCTCGACTCCACGATGGACCAGGACCGGGAATGGCTTCTCCTTGGGAGGGATCAACGAGCCGTAATGAGCAACCCACCATGCCTCGTTCTCGGCAGGATGCACCGAGTGAGGCACGAACTCCGTCTTCGGAACGACGAGCTCTTCGTAAGGACTCGCGGACGAAGACCCTTTTTCGCAATCTTTTTCTTGCTCGACATCTTTACACTTCTCTTAAGAGAATAGAGGAAAAGGGTGGAGAGAAAGATAGAAAGTTTTTGAAAGATCTTAGAGAAAAACAAGAAAGTGAAAAAATTATGGAACAAGTTACCTCTCTTCTTATAAGACATGAGGATTTACTATTCAAGCTCGGACTTTCGCATATTAATTCCATCCATCACGCCTAACTTGCCAAACATGCCTAACCGCACGCTAGGATCCCCCCATGCATGATCCTAACGGGCTGGGGGGCTAACTGTTGGGGTCAAAAACGGTTACGACGGAATTACCACCGAAAATCCTCAGAGATCGTATTTCCGAAAGAGTTAAAGAAGGGATGTAATTTTCGTAAAAATAAACTATACGAGGTTATTTCTACGAAGAAGTATTCTTTGGGATTCAAACCAAACGATCGTCCCGCTCGGTCGCTACGTAGCAACCGAGCTCGGGCCAAAGCTCGGTCGCTACGTAGCGACCGAGCGATCGTCCCGCTCGGTCGCTACGTAGCGACCGAGCTCAGCAAAGCTCGGTCGCTACGTAGCGACCGAGCGATCGTCCCGCTCGGTCGCTACGTAGCGACCGAGCTCGAGCCAAAGCTCGGTCGCTACGTAGCGACCGAGCGATCGTCCCGCTCGGTCGCTACGTAGCGACCGAGCTCGAGCCAAAGCTCGGTCGCTACGTAGCGACCGAGCGATCGTCCCGCTCGGTCGCTACGTAGCGACCGAGCTCGAGCCAAGCTCGGTCGCTACGTAGCGACCGAGCGATCGTCCCGCTCGGTCGCTACGTAGCGACCGAGCTCGAGCCAAAGCTCGGTCGCTACGTAGCGACCGAGCGATCGTCCCGCTCGGTCGCTACGTAGCGACCGAGCTCAGCCAAGCTCGGTCGCTACGTAGCGACCGAGCGATCGTCCCGCTCGGTCGCTACGTAGCGACCGAGCTCGAGCAAAGCTCGGTCGCTACGTAGCGACCGAGCGATCGTCCCGCTCGGTCGCTACGTAGCGACCGAGCTCGAGCCAAAGCTCGGTCGCTACGTAGCGACCGAGCGATCGTCCCGCTCGGTCGCTACGTAGCGACCGAGCTCGAGCCAAAGCTCGGTCGCTACGTAGCGACCGAGCGATCGTCCCGCTCGGTCGCTACGTAGCGACCGAGCTCAAGCCGAAGCTCGGTCGCTACGTAGCGACCGAGCACTCGTCGCTCGGTCGCTACATAGCGACCGGGCTCGAGCCAAAGTTCGGTCGCTGTGTAGCGATTGAACCTTTCCGAACATCGATACGACACCAGTCCTTGCATTCTCGTCAAACCTTCGAATGCTATCTCCCGAAGACCGTAGCAAGCTCAGTCTATGTTTCCCGCTATTCTAATTCATCGATCAAACTTCGCGGATTAGAAACCGCGGAAAACTCGTAGTAAACGTGTCGAGTCGGAAGACGGCCCAAAGGGACCTAAAACACGACTCGAGGCCCATCCTACGATTTTTCTAACCAAAAGCCCGTGAACCACAGCATGGTTCGCGCTTGGCCCACGAGGAAGGATAAATGTCAAGTTTCCGCGGATAAATACGGAAGTTTTGAAGATAATTGTGAAGATCGGGAAAAATGGAATATCTCCATTTTTATGCTATGACGGCTTAAGGGCAGAAGAGTAAAAGCGTAAACCGACCTTGGAGCTAGTATATAAGGAGTCCTAGGCGAGGAGCAGAGAGAGAGAGAACTTTTTCAGAGCAAACTTAGCACTTAGAGCGATTTAGGCAACTTTCCGTTTTTGTTATTTCGAGCTGCGACTCAATTAGGTTTAGCCGTCTTAGGGTTGCTAGAACTAGGAATCTCGCCGACAGCTCTCGAGCCCAGGCTTATACCTTGTTGTAACGCTCATACGCAGATTCGGAATAAGATCTACTTTGCTCTCTTTTCGATTTCTTATTTTTATCGTTGTTATTCTCGTGTTCTGATTGCTTGACGTGTGGTAATTAACAGATATCCGGGTCCTCTGGGAAACTAGGGTTTTCTTAGTTTCCTTATTTAAACGGAAATCGACAGTGCGAATTTCGGTTCCCACAATAAAACTCTCTCGATGCGATCATGTTTCAGAGTACTGTTTGAGTAATAGAAACTATGAGAACCTGAGAGTGTTGGGTTGATTAATTCATGCTTCCCTTGGTTAAGGCATACAATGCTCATAAGGTTCAGGAGGAAAAGAAATCACGCGATGTGTATTTCTTGATATTCTGCTACTCAGATTGCTTACTTCTGTCTTGAACCTGATACTAACCGTATTTATCGTCAAGACATGTCCATTTTTTGAGACAGAGTTCCCGTTCCAAGCCAAATCAAGAGTATGTGATCCACAGACCCCAACCACACCTAATACTCAAACCCCCTGCAGCTACAACAATCCCGGTCATGCCACAGCCATCTATGGGACCCTTGCCTAAGAACCTTCACCACACTTCTCCTCCTCCACCAAATCCTCATGTATTACCTTCCAACTCTCAAACTACATCATCTTCTTCCTCCTCAGAGCCCACTGCTCTTTCTCAAAATGAATCACAACCCATGATTCAGCAACCGTCTCTTCCCATGAGCCCACTGCTCAAGACAAAATGAGTTGCAAGCCATAGCTCAGTAAACACAACTTGAAAATACATCCCAAACCCAATCATCCACGTCTGTACAACCAAGTGAACCACAAAATCCAGTTCCATAACCACCACAAAAAATGAAAACAAGAGCAAAAATAATATTAAAACCGGTGCAGAAATTAACTCTTCACTTTGCAGGACAAAAGCAACACTCCTCAGAGCCAACTATATATATTATCAAGAAATGAAAGAAAAAGAATGGCGAGAAGAGCAGCAATAGCAGAGTTCAATGCACATATTGTCAATTATACGTGGGATTTGGAACCACCTTCACCAGACCAGAATTAATTGGGTGCAAATGGATTTTTACAACGAGTACCTCGCAAATGGCAAGGAAGAGCGATGCAAAGGCAGACTAGTAGCCAAGGGATACACACAAAGATATGGAGTTGACTACTCTGAACACATTCGTCAAGTCTTATGTCTACCACCATCAGACACCATCAGACTTGTCATTGAAATAGCAGTGACAAAGTCATGGACTCTGAAACAGTTAGACATCAATAATGCCTTCCTCCAAGATGATCTAACTGACTGGTTGTTTACATGATGCAGCCACATG
>NW_026015633.1:0-1008 GCF_020379485.1 Brassica napus
CCAATCATCCACCGTCTGTACAACCAAGTGAACCACAAAATCCAGTTCCATAACCACCACCAAAATGAAACAAGAGCCAAAAATAAAAAAAAACACCGGTGCAGAAATTAACTCTTCACTTTGTCAGGACAAAAGCAACACTCCTCAGAGCCAACTATAATTATCAAGAAATGAAAGAAAAAGAATGGCGAGAAGCAGCAATAGCAGAGTTCAATGCACATATTGTCAATTATACGTGGGATTTGGAACCACCTTCACCAGAGACCAATTTAATTGGGTGCAAATGGATTTTACAACGAAGTACCTCGCAAAGGGCAAGGAAGAGCGATGCAAAGGCAGACTAGTAGCCAAGGATACACACAAAGATATGGAGTTGACTACTCTGAAACATTCAGTCAAGTCATTATGTCTACCACCATCAGACCACCATCAGACTTGTCATTGAAATAGCAGTGACAAAGTCATGGACTCTGAAACAGTTAGACATCAATAATGCCTTCCTCCAAGATGATCTAACTGAGTTGTTTACATGATGCGCCACATGGTTTTTTGATAAATATCGTCCCAACCACCTCTGTCGCTTCCAGAAGCCAATATGTGGTCTAAAACAAGCTCCACGCTCTTGGTATCTCTCACTCAAACATCATCTTCTCACGATTGGCTTCATCAACTCATCCGCTGACGCATCTCTCTTCGTTCACACCATGGTCACACTGTCACATATGTTCTTGTATAAGTCGATGACATACTGGTAACTTGCAGTGACTCAGTTGTTGTTCAACAAGTCATAAAATCCTTTGCTGAAAGATTTTTATAAAGATCCGGTTGATATCCACTACTTGGAAATCGAAGCGATCAGGACACTCAAGGACTTCATCTAATGCAGAGGAAGTATGTCAATGATATACTCAGTAAACATAACATGGGAGATGCCAAGTAGTCTCCACGCCATTGCCAACTTCACTGAAACTGACGCTTGCTGGTCGAAACCTTCTACCCTGATGATGC
>NW_026015634.1:0-64798 GCF_020379485.1 Brassica napus
AAGCTTCTTACAAAGTGATTCTCCTGGGTTTGATGGGACGACGAAAGCTGTCCTATTCCCAAACGGAAACTGGAATCACCTGATTAGAAAGTGGGATAACTCTTCATCTCAACTCCTTTGAGATTTATTCAACTTCCTGGTTTCTCCAACCTTTATGTATCCAAATCAGCTTCTTACAAAGTGATTCATCCGGGTTTGATTGGAACGACGAAAGCTTTCCTATTCCCAAACGGGAAACGGGAATCACCTGATTAGAAAGTGTGATAACTTCTTCATCCCAACTCCTATAGATTATATTCAACTTCCTGTGGTTCTCCACCATTTTATTATCCAAATCAAGCTTTACAAGTGATTCATCCTGGTTTCTTGGAACGACGAAGAAGCTGTCCTATTCCCAACTGGGAAACTGGAATCACCTGATTAGAAGTGGGATAACTTCTTCATCCCAACTCCTATGAGATTTATTCAACTTCCGGTGATTCTCCAACACTTTATGTATCCAAATCAAGCTTCTTACAAAGTGATTCATCCTCGTTTGATGAACGACGAAGAACTGTCCTATCCAAACTGGGAAACGGAATCACCTGATTAGAAAGTGGGATAACTTCTTCATCCCAACTCTGGAGATTATTCAACTTCCTGTGATTCTCCACCACTTTATGTATCCAAATCAGCTTCTGACAAAGTGATTCATCCGGTTTGATTGGAACGACGAAGAAGCTGTCCTATTCCCAACTGGGAAACTGAATCACCTGATGAAAGTGGGTAACTTCTTCAATCCCCCACTCCTATGAGATTTATTCAACTTCCTGTGATTCTCCCAATGCATGATTATGCTCCCACCAACACTTTAGGTATCCAATCAGCTTCTTACAAAGTGATTCATCCTGGTTTGATTGGACGACGAAGAAGCTGTCCTATTCCCAAACTGGAAACTGGAATCACCTGATTAGAAAGGGGATAACTCTTCTTCATCCCACTCCTATGAGATTTTCACTTCCTGGTGATTCTCCAACACTTTATGTATCCAAATCAAGCTTCTTACAAAGTGATTCATCCTGGTTTGATGGAACGACGAAGAAGCTGTCCTATTCCCAAACTGGGAAACTGGAATCACCTGATTAGAAAGTGGGATAACTTCTTCATCCAACTCCTATGATTTATATCAACTTCCTGGTGATTCTCCAACACTTTATGTATCCAAATCAGCTTCTACAAAGTGATTCATCCTGGTTTGATTGGAACGACGAGAAGCTGTCCTATTCCCAACTGGGAAACTGGAATCACCTGATTAGAAAGTGGGATAACTTCTTCATCCCAACTCCTATGAGATTTTTCAACTTCCTGGTGATTCTCCAACACTTTAATGTATCCAATCAAGCTTCTTACAAAATGATTCATCCTGGTTTGATTGGAACGACGAAGAAGCTGTCCTATTCCCAAACTGGGAAACTGGAATCACCTGATTAGAAAGTGGGATAACTTCTTCATCCCAACTCCTATGAGATTTATATTCAACTTCCTGGTGATTCTCCCAACACTTTATGTATCCAAATCAAGCTTCTTACAAAGTGATTCATCCTGTTTGATTGGAACGACGAAGAAGCTGTCCTATTCCCAAACTGGGAAACTTGAATCACCTGATTAGAAAGTGGGATAACTTCTTCATCCCAACTCCTATGAGATTATATTCACTTCCTGGTGATTCTCCAACACTTTATGTATCCAAATCAAGCTTCTTACAAAGTGATTCATCCTGGTTGATTGGAACGACGAAGAAGCTGTCCTATTCCCAAACTGGAAACTGGAATCACCTGATTAGAAAGTGGGATAACTTCTTCATCCCAACTCCTATGAGATTTATTCACTTCCTGGTGTTTCTCCACCTTTATGTATCCAAATCAGCTTCTACAAAGTGATTCATCCTGGTTTGATGGAACGACGAAGAAGCTGTCCTATTCCCAAACTGGGAACTGGAATCCCTGATTAGAAATGGGATAACTTCTTCATCCCAACTCCTATGAGATTTATTCAACTTCCTGGTGATTCTCCAACACTTTATTTCCAAATCAAGCTTCTTCTACAAAGTGATTCATCCTGGTTTGATTGGAACGAACGGAGAAGCTGTCCTATTCCCAAACTGGGAAACTGGAATCACCTGATTAGAAAGTGGATAACTTCTTCATCCCAACTCTTATGAGATTTATTCAACTTCTGGTGATTCTCACCAACATTTATGTATCCAAATCAAGCTTCTTACAAAGTGATTCATCCTGGTTTGATTGGAACGACGAAGAGCTGTCCTATTCCAAACTGGGAAACTGGAATCACCTGATTAGAAAGTGGGATAACTTCTTCATCCAACTCCTATGAGATTTATTAACTTCCTGGTGTTTCTCCACCATTTTATGTATCCAAATCAAGCTTCTTACAAAGTGATTCATCCTGGTTTATTGGAACGACGAAAGAAGCTGTCCTATTCCCAACTGGGAACTGGAATCACCTGATTAGAAAGTGGGATAACTTCTTCATCCCAACTCCTATGAGATTTATTCAACTTCCTGGTGATTCTCCAACACTTTATGTATCCAAATCAAGCTTCTTACAAAGTGATTCATCCTGGTTTGATTGGAACGACGAAGAAGCTGTCCTATTCCCAACCTGGGAAACTGGAATCACCTGATTAGAAAGTGGGATAACTTCTTCATCCCAACTCCTATGAGATTTATTCAACTTCCTGGTGATTCTCCACCACTTTATGTATCCAAATCAAGCTTCTACAAAGTGATTCATCCTGGGTTATTGGAACGACGAAGAAGCTGTCCTATTCCCAACTGGGAACTGGAATCACCTGATTAGAAATGGGATAACTTCTTCATCCCAACTCTATGAGATTAATTCAACTCCTTTTGTTTCTCCCAACCACTTTATGTATCCAAATCAAGCTTCTTACAAAGTGATTCATCCTGGTTTTATTGGAACGACGAAGAAGCTGTCCTATTCCCAAACTGGAAAACTGGAATCACCTGATTAGAAAGTGGGATAACTTCTTCATCCCAACTCCTATGAGATTTTTCAACTTCCTGGTGATTCTCCACCACTTTATGTATCCAATCAAGCTTCTTACAAAGTGATTCATCCTGGTTTGATTGGAACGACGAAGAAGCTGTCCTATTCCCAACTGGGAAACTGGAATCACCTGATTAGAAAGTGGGATAACTTCTTCATCCCAACTCCTATGAGATTTATTCAACTTCCTGGTGATTCTCCAACACTTTATGTATCCAATCAAGCTTCTTACAAAGTGATTCATCCTGGTTTATTGAACGACGAGAAGCTGTCCTATTCCCAAACTGGGAAACTGGAATCACCTGATTAGAAAGTGGGATAACTTCTTCATCCCAACTCCTATGAGATTTATTCAACTTCCTGGTGATTCTCCACCACTTTTGTATCCAAATCAAGCTTCTTACAAAGTGATTCATCCTGGTTGATTGGAACGACGAAGAAGCTGTCCTATTCCCAAACTGGGAAACTGGAATCACCTGATTAGAAAGTGGGATAACTTCTTCATCCCAACTCCTATGAGATTTATTCAACTTCCTGGTGTTTCTCCACCATTTATGTATCCAAATCAAGCTTCTTACAAGGTGATTCATCCTGGTTTAATTGGAACGACGAAGAAGCTGTCCTATTCCCAAACTGGGAAACTGGAATCACCTGATTAGAAAGTGGGATAACTTCTTCATCCCAACTCCTATGAGATTTAATCAACTTCCTGGTGATTCTCACCACTTTATGTATCCAAATCAAGCTTCTTACAAGTGATTCATCCTGGTTTGATTGGAACGACGAAGAAGCTGTCCTATTCCCAACTGGGAAACTGGAATCACCTGATTAGAAAGTGGGATAACTTCTTCATCCCAACTCCTATGAGATTTATTCAACTTCCTGGTGATTCTCCACCACTTTATGTATCCAATCAAGCTTCTTACAAAGTGATTCATCCTGGTTTTATTGGAACGACGAAGAAGCTGTCCTATTCCCAAACTGGGAAACTGGAATCACCTGATTAGAAAGTGGGATAACTTCTTCTTCATCCCAACTCCTATGAGATTATTCAACTTCCTGGTGATTCTCCAACACTTTATGTATCCAAATCAAGCTTCTTACAAAGTGATTCATCCTGGTTTGATTGGAACGACGAGAAGCTGTCCTATTCCCAAACTGGGAAACTGGAATCACCTGATTAGAAAGTGGGATAACTTCTTCATCCCAACTCCTATGAGATTTATTTTCACTTCCTGGTGATTCTCCAACACTTTATGTATCCAAATCAAGCTTCTTACAAAGTGATTCATCCTGGTTAATTGGAACGACGAAGAAGCTGTCCTATTCCAAACTGGGAAACTGGAATCACCTGATTAGAAGTGGGATAACTTCTTCATCCCAACTCCTATGAGATTTATTCAACTTCCTGGTGATTCTCCAACACTTTATGTATCCAAATCAAGCTTCTTACAATGATTCATCCTGGTTTGATTGGAACGACGAAGAACTGTCCTATTCCCAAACTGGGAAACTGGAATCACCTGATTAGAAAGTGGGATAACTTCTTCATCCCAACTCCTATGAGATTTATTCATTCACTTCCTGGTGATTCTCCAACACTTTATGTATCCAAATCAAGCTTCTTACAAAGTGATTCATCCTGGTTTGATTGGAACACGAAGAAGCTGTCCTATTCCCAAACTGGGAACTGGAATCACCTGATTAGAAAGTGGGATAACTTCTTCATCCAACTCTTATGAGATTTATTCAACTTCCTGGTGATTCCCAACACTTTATGTATCCAAATCAGCTTCTTACAAAGTGATTCATCCTGGTTTGATTGGAACGACGAAGAAGCTGTCCTATTCCCAACTGGGAAACTGGAATCACCTGATTAGAAAGTGGGATAACTTCTTCATCCCAACTCCTATGAGATTTATTCAACTTCCTGGTGATTCTCCACCATTTTATGTATCCAAATCAAGCTTCTTACAAAGTGATTCATCCTGGTTTAATTGGAACGACGAAGAAGCTGTCCTATTCCCAAACTGGGAAACTGGAATCACCTGATTAGAAAGTGGGATAACTTCTTCATCCCAACTCTTATGAGATTTATTCAACTTCCTGGTGATTCTCCAACCACTTTATGTATCCAAATCAAGCTTCTTACAAAGTGATTCATCCTGGTTTGATTGGAACGACGAAGAAGCTGTCCTATTCCCAAACTGGGAACTGGAATCACCTGATTAGAAAGTGGGATAACTTCTTCATCCCAACTCCTATGAGATTTATTCAACTTCCTGTGTTTCTCCACCATTTTATGTATCCAAATCAAGCTTCTTACAAAGTGATTCATCCTGGTTTGATTGGAACGACGAAGAAGCTGTCCTATTCCCAACTGGGAAACTGGAATCACCTGATTAGAAAGTGGGATAACTTCTTCATCCCAACTCCTATGAGATTTATTCAACTTCCTGGTGATTCTCCACCACTTTATGTATCCAAATCAAGCTTCTTACAAAGTGATTCATCCTGTTTGATTGGAACGACGAAGAAGCTGTCCTATTCCCAAACTGGGAAACTGGAATCACCTGATTAGAAAGGGATAACTTCTTCATCCCAACTCCTATGAGATTTATTCAACTTCCTGTGATTCTCCACCACTTTATGTATCCAAATCAAGCTTCTTACAAAGTGATTCATCCTGGTTTGATTGGAACGACGAAGAAGCTGTCCTATTCCCAAACTGGGAAACTGGAATCACCTGATTAGAAAGTGGGATAACTTCTTCATCCCAACTCCTATGAGATTTATTCAACTTCCTGGTGATTCTCCAACACTTTATGTATCCAAATCAAGCTTCTTACAAAGTGATTCATCCTGGTTTGATTGGAACGACGAAGAAGCTGTCCTATTCCCAACTGGGAAACTGGAATCACCTGATTAGAAGTGGGATAACTTCTTCATCCCAACTCCTATGAGATTTATTCAACTTCCTGGTGTTCTCCACCACTTTATGTATCCAAATCAAGCTCTTACAAGTGATTCATCCTGGTTTATTGGAACGACGAAGAAGCTGTCCTATTCCCAAACTGGGAAACTGAATCACCTGATTAGAAAGTGGGATAACTTCTTCATCCCAACTCCTATGAGATTTATTCAACTTCCTGGTGATTCTCCACCACTTTATGTATCCAAATCCTTCTTACAAAGTGATTCATCCTGTTTATTGGAACGACGAAGAAGCTGTCCTATTCCCAACTGGGAAACTGGAATCACCTGATTAGAAAGTGGGATAACTTCTTCATCCCAACTCCTATGAGATTTATTCAACTTCCTGGTGATTCTCCAACACTTTATGTATCCAAATCAAGCTTCTTACAAAGTGATTCATCCTGGTTTGATTGGAACGACGAAGAGCTGTCCTATTCCCAACTGGGAACTGGAATCACCTGATTGAAAGTGGGATAACTTCTTCACCCAAACTCCTATGAGATTTATTCAACTTCCTGGTGATTCTCCAACACTTTATGTATCCAAATCAAGCTTCTTACAAAGTGATTCATCCTGGTTTGATTGGAACGACGAAGAAGCTGTCCTATTCCCAAACTGGGAAACTGGAATCACCTGATTAGAAAGTGGGATAACTTCTTCATCCCAACTCCTATGAGATTTATTCAACTTCCTGGTGATTCTCCAACACTTTATGTATCCAAATCAAGCTTCTTACAAGTGATTCATCCTGGTTTGATTGGAACGACGAAGAAGCTGTCCTATTCCCAAACTGGAAACTGGAATCACCTGATTAGAAAGTGGGATAACTTCTTCATCCCAACTCCTATGAGATTATTCAACTTCCTGGTGATTCTCCACCACTTTATGTATCCAAATCAAGCTTCTTACAAAGTGATTCATCCTGGTTTATTGGAACGACGAAGAAGCTGTCCTATTCCCAAACTGGGAAACTGGAATCACCTGATTAGAAAGTGGGATAACTTCTTCATCCAACTCCTATGAGATTTATTCAACTTCCTGGTGATTCTCCAACACTTTATGATCCAAATCAAGCTTCTACAAAGTGATTCATCCTGGTTGATTGGAACGACGAAGAAGCTGTCCTATTCCCAAACTGGGAACTGGAATCACCTGATTAGAAAGTGGGATAACTTCTTCATCCCACTCCTATGAGATTATTCAACTTCCTGGTGATTCTCCACCTTTATGTATCCAAATCAAGCTTCTTACAAAGTGATTCATCCTGGTGTATTGGAACGACGAAGAAGCTGTCCTATTCCCAAACTGGGAAACTGGAATCACCGATAGAAATGGGATAACTTCTTCATCCCAACTCCTATGAGATTTATTCAACTTCCTGGTGATTCTCCCAACACTTAATGTATCCAAATCAAGCTCTTACAAAGTGATTCATCCTGGTTTGATTGGAACGACGAAGAAGCTGTCCTATTCCCAACTGGGAAACTGGAATCACCTGATTAGAAGTGGGATAACTTCTTCATCCCAACTCCTATGAGATTTATTCAACTTCCTGGTGATTCTCCACACTTTATGTATCCAAATCAGCTTCTTACAAGTGATTCATCCTGGTTTGATTGGAACGACGAAGAAGCTGTCCTATTCCCAAACTGGGAAACTGGAATCACCCTGATTAAAAGTGGGATAACTTCTTCAATCAACTCCTATGAGATTTATTCAACTTCCTGGATTCTCCAACACTTTATGTATCCAAATCAAGCTTCTTACAAAGTGATTCATCCTGGGTTTGATTGGAACGACGAAGAAGCTGTCCTATTCCCAAACGGGTAACTGGAATCACCTGATTAGAAAGTGGGATAACTTCTTCATCCCAACTCCTATGAGATTTATTCAACATCCTGGTGATTCTCCACCATTTTATGTATCCAAATCAAGCTCTTACAAAGTGATTCATCCTGGTTGATTGGAACGACGAAGAAGCTGTCTATTCCCAAACTGGGAAACTGGAATCACCTGATTAGAAGTGGGATAACTTCTTCATCCCAACTCCTATGAGATTTATTCAACTTCCTGGTGATTCCCACCATTTTATGTATCCAAATCAAGCTTCTTACAAAGTGATTCATCCTGGTTTAATTGGAACGACGAAGAAGCTGTCCTATTCCCAAACTGGGAAACTGGAATCACCTCATTAGAAAGATGGATAACTTCTTCATCCCAACTCCTATGAGATTTAATCAACTTCCTGGTGATTCTCCACACTTTATGTATCCAAATCAAGCTTCTTACAAATGATTCATCCTGGTTTGATTGGAACGACGAAGATCTGTCCTATTCCCAAACTGGAAACTGGAATCACCTGATTAGAAAGTGGGATAACTTCTTCATCCCAACTCCTATGAGATTATTATTCAACTTCCTGGTGTTTCTCCACACTTTATGTATCCAAATCAAGCTTCTTACAAAGTGATTCATCCTGGTTTAATTGGAACGACGAAGAGAGCTGTCCTATTCCCAACTGGGAAACTGGAATCACCTGATTAGAAAGTGGGATAACTTCTTCATCCCAACTCCTATGAGATTTATTCAACTTCCTGGTGATTCTCCACCACTTTATGTATCCAAATCAAGCTTCTTACAAAGTGATTCATCCTGGTTTGATTGGAACGACGAAGAAGCTGTCCTATTCCCACTGGGAAACTGGAATCACCTGATTAGAAAGTGGGATAACTTCTTCATCCCAACTCCTATGAGTTTTATTCAACTTCCTGGTGATTCTCCAACACTTTATGTATCCAAATCAAGCTTCTTACAAGTGATTCATCCTGGTTTGATTGGACGACGAAGAAGCTGTCCTATTCCCAAACTGGGAAACTGGAATCACCTGATTAAAAGTGGGATAACTTCTTCATCCCAACTCCTATGAGATTTATTCAACTTCCTGTTTTCTCCAACACTTTATGTATCCAAATCAAGCTTCTTACAAAGTGATTCATCCTGGTTTGATTGGAACGACGAAGAAGCTGTCCTATTCCCAAACTGGAAACTGGAATCACCTGATTAGAAAGTGGGATAACTTCTTCATCCCAACTCCTATGAGATTTATTCAACTTCCTGGTGATTCTCCAACACTTTATGTATCCAATCAAGCTTCTTACAAAGTGATTCATCCTGGTTTGATTGGAACGACGAAGAAGCTGTCCTATTCCAACTGGGAAACTGGAATCACCTGATTAAAAGTGGGATAACTTCTTCATCCCAACTCCTATGAGATTTATTCAACTTCCTGTGATTCTTCTCCACCTTTATGTATCCAAATCAAGCTTCTTACAAAGTGATTCATCCTGGTTTGATTGGAACGACGAAGAAGCTGTCCTATTCCCAAACTGGGAAACTGGAATCACCTGATTAGAAAGTGGGATAACTTCTTCATCCCAACTCCTATGAGATTATTCAACTTCCTGGTGATTCTCCAACACTTTATGTATCCAAATCAAGCTTCTTACAAAGTGATTCATCCTGGTTTGATTGGAACGACGAAGAAGCTGTCCTATTCCCAAACTGGGAAACTGGAATCACCTGATTAGAAAGTGGGATAACTTCTTCATCCCACTCCTATGAGATTTATTCAACTTCCTGGTGATTCTCCAACACTTTATGTATCCAAATCAGCTTCTTACAAAGTGATTCATCCTGGTTTGATTGGAACGACGAAGAAGCTGTCCTATTCCCAAACTGGGAAACTGGAATCACCTGATTAGAAAGTGGGATAACTTCTTCATCCCAACTCCTATGAGATTTATTCAACTTCCTGGTGATTCTCCAACACTTTATGTATCCAAATCAGCTTCTTACAAAGTGATTCATCCTGGTTTGATTGGAACGACGAAGAAGCTGTCCTATTCCCAAACTGGGAAACTGGAATCACCTGATTAGAAAGTGGATAACTTCTTCATCCCACTCCTATGAGATTTATTCAACTTCCTGGTGATTCTCCAACACTTTATGTATCCAAATCAAGCTTCTTACAAAGTGATTCATCCTGGTTTGATTGGAACGACGAAGAAGCTGTCCTATTCCCAAACTGGAAACTGGAATCACCTGATTAGAAAGTGGGATAACTTCTTCATCCCAACTCCTATGAGATTTATTCAACTTCCTGGTGATTCTCCAACACTTTATGTATCCAAATCAAGCTTCTTACAAAGTGATTCATCCTGGTTTATTTGGGACGACGAAGAAGCTGTCCTATTCCCAAACTGGGAAACTGGAATCACCTGATTAGAAAGTGGGATAACTTCTTCATCCCAACTCCTATGAGATTTATTCAATTCCTGGTGATTCTCCACCACTTTATGTATCCAAATCAAGCTTCTTACAAAGTGATTCATCCTGGTTGATTGGAACGACGAAGAAGCTGTCCTATTCCCAAACTGGGAAACTGGAATCACCTGATTAAAAGTGGGATAACTTCTTCATCCCAACTCCTATGAGATTTATTCAACTTCCTGGTGTTCTCCACCATTTATGTATCCAAATCAAGCTTCTTACAAAGTGATTCATCCTGGTTTGATTGGAACGACGAAGAAGCTGTCCTATTCCCAAACTGGGAAACTGGAATCACCTGATTAGAAAGTGGGATAACTTCTTCATCCCAACTCCTATGAGATTTATTCAACTTCCTGGTGATTCTCCAACACTTTATGTATCCAAATCAAGCTTCTTACAAAGTGATTCATCCTGGTTTGATTGGAACGACGAAGAAGCTGTCCTATTCCCAAACTGGGAAACTGGAATCACCTGATTAGAAAGTGGGATAACTTCTTCATCCCAACTCCTATGAGATTTATTCAACTTCCTGGTGATTCTCCACCACTTTATGTATCCAAATCAAGCTTCTTACAAAGTGATTCATCCTGGTTTGATTGGAACGACGAAGAAGCTGTCCTATTCCCAAACTGGGAAACTGGAATCACCTGATTAGAAAGTGGGATAACTTCTTCATCCCAACTCCTATGAGATTTATTCAACTTCCTGGTGATTCTCCACCACTTTATGTATCCAAATCAAGCTTCTTACAAGTGATTCATCCTGGTTTGATTGGAACGACGAAGAAGCTGTCCTATTCCCAACTGGGAAACTGGAATCACCTGATTAGAAAGTGGGATAACTTCTTCATCCCAACTCCTATGAGATTATTCAACTTCCTGGTGATTCTCCACCACTTTATGTATCCAATCAAGCTTCTTACAAAGTGATTCATCCTGGTTTGATTGGAACGACGAAGAAGCTGTCCTATTCCAAACTGGGAAACTGGAATCACCTGATTAGAAAGTGGGATAACTTCTTCATCCCAACTCCTATGAGATTTATTTATTCAACTTCTGGTGATTCTCCAACCACTTTATGTATCCAATCAAGCTTCTTACAAAGTGATTCATCCTGGTTTATTGGAACGACGAAGAAGCTGTCCTATTCCCAAACTGGAAACTGGAATCACCTGATTAGAAAGTGGGATAACTTCTTCATCCCAACTCCTATGACATTTATTCAACTTCCTGGTGATTCTCCAACACTTTATGTATCCAAATCAAGCTTCTTACAAAGTGATTCCTCCTGGTTTTGATTGGAACGACGAAGAAGCTGTCCTATTCCAAACTGGAAACTGGAATCACCTGATTAGAAAGTGGGATAACTTCTTCATCCCAACTCCTATGAGATTTATTCAACTTCCTGGTGTTTCTCTCCACCATTTTATGTATCCAAATCAGCTTCTTACAAGTGATTCATCCTGGTTTGAATTGAACGACGAAGAAGCTGTCCTATTCCCAAACTGGGAAACTGGAATCACCTGATTAGAAAGTGGATAACTTCTTCATCCCAACTCCTATGAGATTTATTCAACTTCCTGGTGATTCTCCCCACTTTTATGTATCCAAATCAAGCTTCTTACAAAGTGATTCATCCTGGTTTGATTGGAACGACGAAGAAGCTGTCCTATTCCCAAACTGGGAAACTGGAATCACCTGATTAGAAGTGGGATAACTTCTTCATCCCAACTCCTATGAGATTTATTCAACTTCCTGGTGATTCTCCAACACTTTATGTATCCAAATCAAGCTTCTTACAAAGTGATTCATCCTGGTTTGATTGGAACGACGAAAGCTGTCCTATTCCCAAACTGGGAACTGGAATCACCTGATTAGAAAGTGGGATAACTTCTTCATCCCAACTCCTATGAGATTTATTCAACTTCCTGGTGTTTCTCCCACCATTTTATGTATCCAAATCAAGCTTCTTACAAAGTGATTCATCCTGGTTTATTGGAACGACGAAGAAGCTGTCCTATTCCCAAACTGGGAAACTGGAATCACCTGATTAGAAAGTGGATAACTTCTTCATCCCAACTCTATGAGATTTATTCAACTTCCTGGTGATTCTCCAACACTTTATGTATCCAAATCAAGCTTCTTACAAAGTGATTCATCCTGGTTTGATTGGAACGACGAAGAAGCTGTCCTATTCCCAAACTGGGAAACTGGAATCACCTGATTAGAAAGTGGGATAACTTCTTCATCCCAACTCCTATGAGATTTATTCAACTTCCTGGTGATTCTCCACATTTTATGTATCCAAATCAAGCTTCTTACAAGTGATTCATCCTGGTTTATGGAACGACGAAGAAGCTGTCCTATTCCCAAACTGGAAACTGGAATCACCTGATTAAAAGTGGGATAACTTCTTCATCCCAACTCCTATGAGATTTATTCAACTTCCTGGTGATTCTCCACCACTTTATGTATCCCAATCAAGCTTCTTACAAAGTGATTCATCCTGGTTTTGATTGGAACGACAGAAGCTGTCCTATTCCCAAACTGGGAAACTGGAATCACCTGATTGAAAGTGGGATAACTTCTTCATCCCAACTCCTATGAGATTTATTCAACTTCCTCCTGGTGTTTCTCCACACTTTATGTATCCAAATCAAGCTTCTTACAAAGTGATTCATCCTGGTTTGATTGGAACGACGAAGAAGCTGTCCTATTCCCAAACTGGGAAACTGGAATCACCTGATTAGAAGTGGGATAACTTCTTCATCCCACTCTATGAGATTTATTCAACTTCCTGGTGATTCTCCAACACTTTATGTATCCAATCAAGCTTCTTACAAGTGATTCATCCTGGTTTGATTGGAACGACGAAGAAGCTGTCCTATTCCCAACTGGGAAACTGGAATCACCTGATTAGAAAGTGGGATAACTTCTTCATCCCAACTCCTATGAGATTTATTCAACTTCCTGGTGATTCTCCAACACTTTATGTATCCAAATCAAGCTTCTTACAAAGTGATTCATCCTGGTTGATTGGAACGACGAAGAAGCTGTCCTATTCCCAAACTGGGAAACTGGAATCACCTGATTTGAAAGTGGGATAACTTCTTCATCCCAACTCCTATGAGATTTATTCAACTTCCTGGTGATTCTCCACACTTTATGTATCCAAATCAGCTTCTTACAAAGTGATTCATCCTGGTTTGATTGGAACGACGAAGAAGCTGTCCTATTCCCAAACTGGGAAACTGGAATCACCTGATTAAAGTGGGATAACTTCTTCATCCCAACTCCTATGAGATTTATTCAACTTCCTGGTGATTCTCAACACTTTATGTATCCAAATCAAGCTTCTTACAAAGTGATTCATCCTGGTTTGATGGAACGACGAAGAAGCTGTCCTATTCCCAACTGGGAAACTGGAATCACCTGATTAGAAAGTGGGATAACTTCTTCATCCCAACTCCTATGAGATTTATTCAACTTCCTGGTTTTCCCACCACTTTATGTATCCAAATCAAGCTTCTTACAAGTGATTCATCCTGTTTGATTGGAACGACGAAGAAGCTGTCCTATTCCCAACTGGGAAACTGGAATCACCTGATTAGAAAGTGGGATAACTTCTTCATCCCAACTCCTATGATTTATTCAACTTCCTGGTGATTCTCCAACCACTTTATGTATCCAAATCAAGCTTCTTACAAAGTGATTCATCCTGGTTTGATTGGAACGACGAAGAAGCTGTCCTATTCCCAAACTGGGAAACTGGAATCACCTGATTAAAAGTGGATAACTTCTTCATCCCAACTCCTATGAGATTTATTCAACTTCCTGGTGTTTCTCCACCACTTTATGTATCCAAATCAAGCTTCTTACAAAGTGATTCATCCTGGTTTGATTGGAACGACGAAGAAGCTGTCCTATTCCCAAACTGGAAACTGGAATCACCTGATAGAAAGTGGGATAACTTCTTCATCCCAACTCCTATGAGATTTATTCAACTTCCTGGTGATTCTCCACACTTTATGTATCCAAATCAAGCTTCTTACAAAGTGATTCATCCTGGTTTGATTGGAACGACGAAGAAGCTGTCCTATTCCCAAACTGGGAAACTGGAATCACCTGATTAGAAAGTGGGATATATTCTTCATCCCAACTCCTATGAGATTTATTCAACTTCCTGGTGATTCTCCACCACTTTATGTATCCAAATCAAGCTTCTTACAAAGTGATTCATCCTGGTTTGATTGGAACGACGAAGAAGCTGTCCTATTCCCAAACTGGGAACTGGAATCACCTGATTAGAAGTGGGATAACTTCTTCATCCCAACTCCTATGAGATTTATTCAACTTCCTGGTGATTCTCCACCACTTTATGTATCCAAATCAAGCTTCTTACAAGTGATTCATCCTGGTTTATTGGAACGACGAAGAAGCTGTCCTATTCCCAAACTGGGAAACTGGAATCACCTGATTAGAAAGTGGGATAACTTCTTCATCCCAACTCCTATGAGATTTATTCAACTTCCTGGTGATTCTCCCCACTTATGTATCCAAATCAAGCTTCTTACAAGTGATTCATCCTGGTTTGATGGAACGACGAAGAAGCTGTCCTATTCCCAAACTGGGAACTGGAATCACCTGATTAGAAAGTGGGATAACTTCTTCATCCCAACTCCTATGAGATTTATTCAACTTCCTGTTGATTCTCCAACACTTTATGTATCCAAATCAAGCTTCTTACAAGTGATTCATCCTGGTTTGATTGGAACGACGAAGAAGCTGTCCTATTCCCAAACTGGGAAACTGGAATCACCTGATTAGAAAGTGGGATAACTTCTTCATCCCAACTCCTATGAGATTTATTCAACTTCCTGGTGATTCTCCAACACTTTATATCCAAATCAAGCTTCTTACAAAGTGATTCATCCTGGTTGATTGGAACGACGAAGAAGCTGTCCTATTCCCAAACTGGGAAACTGGAATCACCTGATTAGAAAGTGGGATAACTTCTTCATCCCAACTCCTATGAGATTTATTCAACTTCCTGGTGATTCTCCAACACTTTATGTATCCAAATCAAGCTTCTTAAAAAGTGATTCATCCTGGTTTGATTGGAACGACGAAGAAGCTGTGCCTATTCCCAAACTGGAAAACTGGAATCACCTGATTAGAAAGTGGGATACTTCTTCATCCCAACTCCTATGAGATTTATATTCAACTTCCTGGTGATTCTCCAACACTTTATGTATCCAAATCAAGCTTCTTACAAGTGATTCATCCTGGTTTATTGGAACGACGAAGAAGCTGTCCTATTCCCAAACTGGGAAACTGGAATCACCTGATTAGAAAGTGGGATAACTTCTTCATCCCAACTCCTATGAGATTTATTCAACTTCCTGGTGATTCTCCAACCACTTTATGTATCCAAATCAAGCTTCTTACAAAGTGATTCATCCTGGTTTGATTGGAACGACGAAGAAGCTGTCCTATTCCCAAACTGGGAAACTGGAATCACCTGATTAGAAAGTGGATAACTTCTTCATCCCAACTCCTATGAGATTTATTCAACTTCCTGGTGATTCTCCACCACTTTATGTATCCAAATCAAGCTTCTTACAAAGTGATTCATCCTGGTTGATTGGAACGACGAAGAAGCTGTCCTATTCCCAACTGGGAAACTGGAATCACCTGATTAGAAAGTGGGATACTTCTTCATCCCAACTCCTATGAGATTTATTCAACTTCCTGGTGATTCTCCACCACTTTATGTATCCAAATCAAGCTTCTTACAAAGTGATTCATCCTGGTTTGATTGGAACGACGAAGAAGCTGTCCTATTCCCAAACTGGGAACTGGAATCACCTGATTAGAAGTGGGATAACTTCTTCATCCCAACTCCTATGAGATTTATTCAACTTCCTGGTGATTCTCCACCACTTTATGTATCCAAATCAAGCTTCTTACAAGTGATTCATCCTGGTTTGATTGGAACGACGAAGAAGCTGTCCTATTCCCAAACTGGGAAACTGGAATCACCTGATTAGAAAGTGGATAACTTCTTCATCCCAACTCCTATGAGATTTATTCAACTTCCTGGTGATTCTCCACCACTTTATGTATCCAAATCAAGCTTCTTACAAAGTGATTCATCCTGGTTTATGGAACGACGAAGAAGCTGTCCTATTCCCAAACTGGGAAACTGGAATCACCTGATTAGAAGTGGGATAACTTCTTCATCCCAACTCCTATGAGATTTATTCAACTTCCTGGTGATTCTCCACCACTTTATGTATCCAAATCAAGCTTCTTACAAAGTGATTCATCCTGGTTTGATTGGAACGACGAAGAAGCTGTCCTATTCCCAAACGGGAAACTGGAATCACCTGATTAGAAAGTGGGATAACTTCTTCATCCCACTCCTATGAGATTTATTCAACTTCCTGGTGATTCTCCACCACTTTATGTATCCAAATCAAGCTTCTTACAAAGTGATTCATCCTGGTTTGATTGGAACGACGAAGAAGCTGTCCTATTCCCAAACTGGGAAACTGGAATCACCTGATTAGAAAGTGGGATAACTTCTTCATCCCAACTCCTATGAGATTTATTCAACTTCCTGGTGATTCTCCACCACTTTATGTATCCAAATCAAGCTTCTTACAAGTGATTCATCCTGGTTTGATTGGAACGACGAGAAGCTGTCCTATTCCCAAACTGGGAAACTGGAATCACCTGATTAGAAAGTGGGATAACTTCTTCATCCCAACTCCTATGAGATTTATTCAACTTCCTGGTGATTCTCCAACACTTTATGTATCCAAATCAAGCTTCTTACAAGTGATTCATCCTGGTTTGATTGGAACGACGAAGAAGCTGTCCTATTCCCAAACTGGGAAACTGGAATCACCTGATTAGAAAGTGGGATAACTTCTTCATCCCAACTCCTATGAGATTTATTCAACTTCCTGGTGATTCTCCACACTTTATGTATCCAAATCAAGCTTCTTACAAAGTGATTCATCCTGGTTTGATTGGAACGACGAAGAAGCTGTCCTATTCCCAAACTGGGAAACTGGAATCACCTGATTAGAAAGTGGGATAACTTCTTCATCCCAACTCCTATGAGATTTATTCAACTTCCTGGTGATTCTCCACCACTTTATGTATCCAAATCAAGCTTCTTACAAAGTGATTCATCCTGGTTTGATTGGAACGACGAAGAAGCTGTCCTATTCCCAAACTGGGAAACTGGAATCACCTGATTAGAAAGTGGGATAACTTCTTCATCCCAACTCCTATGAGATTTATTCAACTTCCTGGTGTTCTCCACCACTTTATGTATCCAAATCAAGCTTCTTACAAAGTGATTCATCCTGGTTTGATTGGAACGACGAAGAAGCTGTCCTATTCCCAAACTGGGAAACTGGAATCACCTGATTAGAAAGTGGGATAACTTCTTCATCCCAACTCTATGAGATTTATTCAACTTCCTGGTGATTCTCCAACACTTTATGTATCCAATCAAGCTTCTTAAAAGTGATTCATCCTGGTTTGATTGGAACGACGAAGAAGCTGTCCTATTCAAACTGGGAAACTGGAATCACCTGATTAGAAAGTGGATAACTTCTTCATCCCAACTCCTATGAGATTATTCAACTTCCTGGTGATTCTCTCCACCACTTTATGTATCCAAATCAAGCTTCTTACAAAGTGATTCATCCTGGTTTGATTGGAACGACGAAGAAGCTGTCCTATTCCCAAA
This sequence comes from Brassica napus, assembly GCF_020379485.1. Classification (NCBI taxonomy): domain Eukaryota; kingdom Viridiplantae; phylum Streptophyta; class Magnoliopsida; order Brassicales; family Brassicaceae; genus Brassica; species Brassica napus. The sequence continues at coordinate 18,142 of NW_026015634.1, forward strand.
CTGGGAAACTGGAATCACCTGATTAGAAAGTGGGATAACTTCTTCATCCCAACTCCTATGAGATTTATTCAACTTCCTGGTGTTCTCCAACCTTTATGTATCCAAATCAAGCTTCTTACAAAGTGATTCATCCTGGTTTGATTGGAACGACGAAGAAGCTGTCCTATTCCCAAACTGGGAAACTGGAATCACCTGATTAGAAAGTGGGATAACTTCTTCATCCCAACTCCTATGAGATTTATTCAACTTCCTGGTGATTCTCCACCACTTTATGTATCCAAATCAAGCTCTTACAAAGTGATTCATCCTGGTTTGATTGGAACGACGAAGAAGCTGTCCTATTCCCTAACTGGGAAACTGGAATCACCTGATTAGAAAGTGGGATAACTTCTTCATCCCAACTCCTATGAGATTATTCAACTTCCTGGTGATTCTCCAACCCTTTATGTATCCAAATCAAGCTTCTTACAAAGTGATTCATCCTGGTTTGATTGGAACGACGAAGAAGCTGTCCTATTCCCAACTGGGAAACTGGAATCACCTGATTAGAAAGCGTGGGATAACTTCTTCATCCCAACTCCTATGAGATTTATTCAACTTCCTGGTGATTCTCCAACACTTATGTATCCAAATCAAGCTTCTTACAAAGTGATTCATCCTGGTTTGATTGGAACGACGAAGAAGCTGTCCTATTCCCAAACTGGGAAACTGGAATCACCTGATTAGAAAGTGGGATAACTTCTTCATCCCAACTCCTATGAGATTATTCAACTTCCTGTGATTTCTCCACCACTTTATGTATCCAAATCAAGCTTCTTACAAAGTGATTCATCCTGGTTTGATTGGAACGACGAAGAAGCTGTCCTATTCCCAAACTGGGAAACTGGAATCACCTGATTAGAAAGTGGGATAACTTCTTCATCCCAACTCCTATGAGATTTATTCAACTTCCTGGTGATTCTCCACCACTTTATGTATCCAAATCAAGCTTCTTACAAGTGATTCATCCTGGTTTGATTGGAACGAGAAAAGCTGTCCTATTCCCAAACTGGGAAACTGGAATCACCTGATTAGAAAGTGGGATAACTTCTTCATCCAACTCCTATGAGATTTATTCAACTTCCTGGTGATTCTCCAACACTTTATGTATCCAAATCAAGCTTCTTACAAAGTTTTTCAGTACCTGTACTTGAGTGAGAAGACAGTGAAGATTGTTGTGTGATGAAGTATGAAGAATAGAAATGAGTTTAATAGAACAAAGGAGTATGGGAGAGACTGAGAACGTGTATGGAGATTAGAGAGAGACTTAGTAACACGAGAATAGAACAAGAACAGTTTTATGAAAAAAAAGAAGAGAGACTCTCTCAGCTAAGGTTTTACAAGTGAATAAGGCTTATATATGCCTTTACCAACTTATATCAGAACAAACTAATCCTAAGGCTGTAATTAAAAGATGAATTGATGGTAAGGATGAGAGAAGCTGGTCTGATTTTTCTGGTGCTAGCTGGCGTGTCTTATTCAAATGGAGCTCAGATTGCTTCTTTTGAATGAGGGTAGAATGGGTCTTGGCTTGTAAAGGTAAAAGCTTCTTCCTTTCCCCCTGCCTCTGGACCACAAGATGCTCAGGTTATTCATTTCCCTCCATAAGCTTTCAACGGTCACTTAAGATAGGATTGGATCAAAGTAACCGCCCTCACATTGCTCATCTTTGATTTTAATGGAACGGGTGACTTGGGCGTGTTGATGGCCGTACGGTTGATGGTACGGACCTCCTGTCCGTACCACAATCCCCTAACTATGCACATTGCCTATCTCCTTCTTGACTGATCCCAAACACCTTCATGATTCATCACCCTAGACCGTACAAGGCCGTACAACGCCCTATCTTTGCACCACACTTCCATCTTCTCTCTAACTCCTCCAAGCCTTCACATGATCAGTCTAAGTCTTTCCTAGACTTAACTTCACAAGATACTACTTCAGAACACTTCTGAAGCTTGATTGAACTCTTCTAGACATCTTCTAGAGCTTGCCCTATTGTTGTACAAGCTCTATCTTCTCTTCTGTCACAACACTCCCCCTCAAGCTTGACTTTAGGAGATCCTAAGCCAAGCTGGGAACTCTGAAGAGTCTCCCTCATTAAAAACCTTACAAGGAAACCCCATTGGGACAAAACCTTGCAAGGGAAAAAGAGTAGAGCTCTTCAAAGCCTAGGGATTAGCCAGTGAGCTCTGTGCCTTAGAACCAGTGTGGTTGGACACAAGAAGCTCTGGATCACGGCCTAAAGGTGCAGCAACTCTTCACAGCTTTGCGCACACTTCACACTTCATACTTCAGCTTCACCTCTTCATGGAACCGGTTTGAAGTCTCCCCCTCTCAACTGACTTCACAGCCATCTTAGAGAAGCTAGGACACGACCAGATCATCTTCAAACACTAGTGAGGCTGATCAACACTTCACACACGGCTTGCCCTCTTCCTAGAACTGGTTTGGATCTCCCCTCTCAACAGACTTCTACCATCTTAGAGAAGCTCGGAACGACCAGGACATCTTTAGTGAGGCTCAAGCAATGGTACCTGATACATTATCCCAAAGGTGCATCAGTACCTATCAAAAACAAGAAAGAATATCCTGCATCACTTGATGCACACAATCTCACAATTAATCATAATCATCTTAAGTATCTTTTCAGCACAAGCATGATAAGATGAATGAAAAAGATTAAAAGAGTTTAAAAAAGTCTAAGGGAACTTCCCTTGTGTTTTTGTGAGTTTCCTAACTCGGCCAGCACCATCTTCATGGCATCATCAACTTCTTGGAACGGCAGAATGGATTCATCAGCTTCTCCTCAATCACCTCTCATTGAAGCCGCATTGATGGAGAGCTTTCTTCCTCACTCTCCAAGGCTGCTCTGAACAGCTCTTGCCTAGCAACGCCACTGACTTGGTCCGTTTGATGATCCTTGAAGAAGCTTTTGCAAAAGACTTGTTACTGACATGGATCATATGCATTAAGACTCCCCCTCAAGCTTAGAACCGAGATAGAAGGAGCTAAGCTTGTGATGATCCTATGCATCTCCATGGTCTAATACGATCATCTTTCATGATAGCTTTCTTCTTGTGAGTTTTACTCTCTCCTTAACCAGGAACTAGGGTGTTTTGAATCACCATAGAGAGTCTCACAAGACACACTTCTCATTGCATAATGACCCATGCTACACTTCCTGTAGTCTTTGGACTGGATATGTCCAATGGTATTATGCAATGGCCATCTTCATTCATAATCAATCACACTAACTTCCTGTAGATTAGGACTACATGTCCTAGTGATGATATGCAATGGCACAAGACTTTGTCACTACATTCTTGGCTGTTGGCGAGTTACATGTATCACTTTCCTTGTGTACCTAACACCACCACAACTCAATGCAAGATCAGATCATCCCATTGGGATCACACCAAGATAATTTATCCTGTTTGATCACCAATGCCACAGCAAATATAAACCTTGAAACAAGCCAATCAATCAAGGCAAGAACAAGCAGTTTTCAATCTCTAAATGACAATGCAAGCTTTAACAATACATTGACCATTTAGGCTCATTTTTAAATGCATCAATGAATGCCAATCCTAAGCATTAACTATGAAACAACAGGTTAAGTCATCATCCATGACATTTAATCAAGTTCAATGATGCAAGCAACTTAGACAATTTCTAAGGTTAGGATTTGCTTACAACAAGAGATCCGAGCTGATCTCTTGACCTCCATGGGCAGATCAGCTTGCAATGGTCTTGGTTTAATTGCAATCACCCTCCTGTGATGCTCTTTCTTGCATGTCGACTGTCCTCTCTACACTCATCTGATGTGTAGGCTATGGTGACTAAACCACCACCATGGACAGAACCACAAGTCATCTCTCCATTGTCACAACCTATCCTCTCTACCTCTTTGGAGCAGGCTGTGGACTTCCCACAGATGTTGGCAACAGGCTCATTTATCATTCTATTGTATGATAAAGAGGAACAGGTCTTGAACTTTAGCTCTTCAGGTTGGTCATTTGAATACTAGCACCGCAAGCTTGAGAACCGAGAATAGGGGAGATCCAAGCTTGAAATGAGCCTCAATGAACTTCAAGACCAGGAGCACATCACCTAACAGCTGCGCTTAAATCACTGATCCACCCTTTTGCCTTCAGCTTCAAGTACCCTCAGATCACCAGCCTTCCTCATGGCTTAATGGTGATCTTCTTCTTCTTGTGTGTCTTGAACAGGAGCTCAACAACCTTGTGGCCTGCGCTTCTTAAACCGGCTTCTACACACAAGAACCTTCCCATGCTCCACAACAATGGTTGGTCTTTCGCTTGTGTGTCTTGAACCAGGAGCCAACAACTCGTGGCCTGCGCTTCTTAAACCAGCTTCTACACACAAGTATCTTCCCATGCTCCACCAATGGTTCAGGTCGTCCTCTTGTCTTGGATAGGTGGTGAGTAAAGAACACTTTTGTGAACCTGAAACACCACTCAAACTCCAGCAAGGATAAGACCAAGGGTATTGGGATCAATCTTGATTAATCATCAAGTTTGATTCCCAATCTCACAAGCATTGCAACAGATTAAACAAGTCATTTTCAAGTTCTATCTTTGCAAGCAATCTTCTAAGCAACAAGCATTTTCAGATATGCAAGCTACTTAGGCATTTTCTAATTGATGCTAGACTTTCATGATGGATTAAACATAGGCATTAGCATCAGTAACATAGACATGCTTATGTAGCAAAACAGCTTTTCAAAACATGTTGCAAGCAGTTAGAGACATTTTCCCTCAATTCTACAACACCTTCATGATGATTCAGCTATGGCAACACACAAGACAATGCATATAACAAGACATGAGATTCTGGACCTAGAAGACACCACTCACAGCAAATAATAAAGACACAAGCTCTTATTAAGGTTAGAAGGTTTTCTTACCAACAAGAGATCCGAGCTGATCTCTTGACCTCCTGGGCACGGTCACTTGACTCGGGCAGGGTTGAGGCTTGGATTCAGTATCCAACCCTCTCCTTGGTGTGCCCATCCCTCTTGCAATGCTCACACTTCAGGCCTCTCCTATCCCCCTTCTTGTAAGGCGCCTTGTTGGGCTGAGAGCTTCTTTCAGCTTGAGAGCAAGGAATGTTTCCTTTGTTCCAAACAACCCGATTGTTCCCTTCTCCTTTGGACTTGGGAACACACTTCTTCAAGTGTTAGGAGCTTCTCAGACCTCAAGATATGTTGAATCAGGCGCTGTAGGCAGGGTGAGGGTGAGTAATAGGCCAACACCTTTGTCTGCTCCTTCTTTCATCACACCTCCGGATCCAGATTGGGTCTAAGCTCTCTAGCTCAGACCAAAAGGCTCTGAACTTGCCTAGATGCGCAGTGAACTCTTCTCCAAAAGGGATAGATGTGATGGACTTCTTGATCTCAAATACTCGGCTGATGTTGGAGATGTTTCCCATATATCTTGTTAAGTGTACTCCAAAGGTCTTTACACTCTCACAGTATGAGTATGCTTCAAGGATGGATGGAGACAGTGAGCTATGGAGAATGGATAAGACCTTGAGGTCTTCTTTTTCCCACTTCTCCTCAGATAAGATTTGGAACCGGATTCACCATCTCTGACTTTCATTTGAACCGGCAGTCCTTGGGAGCTTTGGAGCATCCGTAGCATGGCTCATAAGCCTCTCCCTCCTAGACTGTCTTCACCATGCGTGACCAGAAAGGTAGTTGGGACCATTGAGAACAGGCAATGACAATGGTTCTTTTGGACTCTATTGAAGTCGGTGACCAAGACTGTCAAAGAACTCTTCAGGTAGAAATTTGGGACAAGGTGAGCTGAATCTTCAAGGGCGTGAGCTTGGAGCTTGTTGATGTAGCGGAAGTCTTCACCAGGAGTCTGAGCAACCTGGCTCTGATACCATATGAGGTTTTCAGATACCAGTACTTGATGAATGTAGGTGAGAACAGATGAGAGATTGTTGTGTGATGAAGTATGAAGAATAGAAATGAGTTTAAGAGAATCAAAGAGAGTATGGGAGAGACTGAGAACGTGTATGGGAGATTAGAGAGACTTCAGTAACAAAGAATAAGAACCAAGAATCAGTTTAGAAGAAGAGAGACTCTTCTCTCACTTAAGGGTTTACAAAGTGATCATAAAGGCTTTATATATGCCTTACACAACTTATATCACAACCTAGATCCTAAGGCTGTAATTAAAAGATAGAATGGATGTAAGGATGAGAGAAGACTGGTCTTGATGTTTCTGGTGCTAGCGGCGTGGCTTTATTCAAATGGAAGGCTCAATTGCTTCTTTTGAATAAGGGAGGATGATGGTCTTGGCTGTAAAGGTAAAGCTTCTTTCCCTTTCCAGCCTGTCTCTTGGACCACAAGATGCTCAGGTATATTCCTTCCCTCCATAAGCCTTCAACGGTCACTTAAGATAGGATGGATCAAAGTAAACCGCCTCACATTGCTCATCTTTGATTTAAGCTGAACCGGGTGACTTGGGCGGTGGAGTGCCGTACGGTTGATGGTACGGACCTCCTGTCCGTACCACAATCCCTAACTATGCACATTGCCTTATCTCCTTCTTGACTGATCCCCAACACCTTCATGATTCACCTAGACCGTACAAGGCCGTACTGAACGCCCTATCTTTTGCACCCACTTCCATCTTCTCTCTAACTCCTCAAAGCCTTCACATGATCAGTCTAAGTCTTCCTAGACTTAACTTCACAAGATACTACTTCAGACACTTCTGAAGCTTGATTGAACTCTTCTAGACATCTCTAAGCTGCCCTATGTTGTACAACTCTATCTCTCTCTCTGTTCAACCTTACAAAGTGATTCATCCTGGTTTGATTGGAACGACGAAGAAGCTGTCCTATTCCCAAACTGGGAAACTGGAATCACCTGATTAGAAAGTGGGATAACTTCTTCATCCCAACTCCTATGAGATTTATTCAACTTCCTGGTGATTCTCCAACACTTTATGTATCCAAATCAAGCTTCTTACAAAGTGATTCATCCTGGTTTGATTGGAACGACGAAGAAGCTGTCCTATTCCCAAACTGGGAAACTGGAATCACCTGATTAGAAAGTGGGATAACTTCTTCATCCCAACTCCTATGAGATTTATTCAACTTCCTGGTGATTCTCCAACACTTTATGTATCCAAATCAAGCTTCTTACAAAGTGATTCATCCTGGTTTGATTGGAACGACGAAGAAGCTGTCCTATTCCCAAACTGGGAAACTGGAATCACCTGATTAGAAAGTGGGATAACTTCTTCATCCCAACTCCTATGAGATTTATTCAACTTCCTGGTGATTCTCCAACACTTTATGTATCCAAATCAAGCTTCTTACAAAGTGATTCATCCTGGTTTGATTGGAACGACGAAGAAGCTGTCCTATTCCCAAACTGGGAAACTGGAATCACCTGATTAGAAAGTGGGATAACTTCTTCATCCCAACTCCTATGAGATTTATTCAACTTCCTGGTGATTCTCCAACACTTTATGTATCCAAATCAAGCTTCTTACAAAGTGATTCATCCTGGTTTGATTGGAACGACGAAGAAGCTGTCCTATTCCCAAACTGGGAAACTGGAATCACCTGATTAGAAAGTGGGATAACTTCTTCATCCCAACTCCTATGAGATTTATTCAACTTCCTGGTGATTCTCCAACACTTTATGTATCCAAATCAAGCTTCTTACAAAGTGATTCATCCTGGTTTGATTGGAACGACGAAGAAGCTGTCCTATTCCCAAACTGGGAAACTGGAATCACCTGATTAGAAAGTGGGATAACTTCTTCATCCCAACTCCTATGAGATTTATTCAACTTCCTGGTGATTCTCCAACACTTTATGTATCCAAATCAAGCTTCTTACAAAGTGATTCATCCTGGTTTGATTGGAACGACGAAGAAGCTGTCCTATTCCCAAACTGGGAAACTGGAATCACCTGATTAGAAAGTGGGATAACTTCTTCATCCCAACTCCTATGAGATTTATTCAACTTCCTGGTGATTCTCCAACACTTTATGTATCCAAATCAAGCTTCTTACAAAGTGATTCATCCTGGTTTGATTGGAACGACGAAGAAGCTGTCCTATTCCCAAACTGGGAAACTGGAATCACCTGATTAGAAAGTGGGATAACTTCTTCATCCCAACTCCTATGAGATTTATTCAACTTCCTGGTGATTCTCCAACACTTTATGTATCCAAATCAAGCTTCTTACAAAGTGATTCATCCTGGTTTGATTGGAACGACGAAGAAGCTGTCCTATTCCCAAACTGGGAAACTGGAATCACCTGATTAGAAAGTGGGATAACTTCTTCATCCCAACTCCTATGAGATTTATTCAACTTCCTGGTGATTCTCCAACACTTTATGTATCCAAATCAAGCTTCTTACAAAGTGATTCATCCTGGTTTGATTGGAACGACGAAGAAGCTGTCCTATTCCCAAACTGGGAAACTGGAATCACCTGATTAGAAAGTGGGATAACTTCTTCATCCCAACTCCTATGAGATTTATTCAACTTCCTGGTGATTCTCCAACACTTTATGTATCCAAATCAAGCTTCTTACAAAGTGATTCATCCTGGTTTGATTGGAACGACGAAGAAGCTGTCCTATTCCCAAACTGGGAAACTGGAATCACCTGATTAGAAAGTGGGATAACTTCTTCATCCCAACTCCTATGAGATTTATTCAACTTCCTGGTGATTCTCCAACACTTTATGTATCCAAATCAAGCTTCTTACAAAGTGATTCATCCTGGTTTGATTGGAACGACGAAGAAGCTGTCCTATTCCCAAACTGGGAAACTGGAATCACCTGATTAGAAAGTGGGATAACTTCTTCATCCCAACTCCTATGAGATTTATTCAACTTCCTGGTGATTCTCCAACACTTTATGTATCCAAATCAAGCTTCTTACAAAGTGATTCATCCTGGTTTGATTGGAACGACGAAGAAGCTGTCCTATTCCCAAACTGGGAAACTGGAATCACCTGATTAGAAAGTGGGATAACTTCTTCATCCCAACTCCTATGAGATTTATTCAACTTCCTGGTGATTCTCCAACACTTTATGTATCCAAATCAAGCTTCTTACAAAGTGATTCATCCTGGTTTGATTGGAACGACGAAGAAGCTGTCCTATTCCCAAACTGGGAAACTGGAATCACCTGATTAGAAAGTGGGATAACTTCTTCATCCCAACTCCTATGAGATTTATTCAACTTCCTGGTGATTCTCCAACACTTTATGTATCCAAATCAAGCTTCTTACAAAGTGATTCATCCTGGTTTGATTGGAACGACGAAGAAGCTGTCCTATTCCCAAACTGGGAAACTGGAATCACCTGATTAGAAAGTGGGATAACTTCTTCATCCCAACTCCTATGAGATTTATTCAACTTCCTGGTGATTCTCCAACACTTTATGTATCCAAATCAAGCTTCTTACAAAGTGATTCATCCTGGTTTGATTGGAACGACGAAGAAGCTGTCCTATTCCCAAACTGGGAAACTGGAATCACCTGATTAGAAAGTGGGATAACTTCTTCATCCCAACTCCTATGAGATTTATTCAACTTCCTGGTGATTCTCCAACACTTTATGTATCCAAATCAAGCTTCTTACAAAGTGATTCATCCTGGTTTGATTGGAACGACGAAGAAGCTGTCCTATTCCCAAACTGGGAAACTGGAATCACCTGATTAGAAAGTGGGATAACTTCTTCATCCCAACTCCTATGAGATTTATTCAACTTCCTGGTGATTCTCCAACACTTTATGTATCCAAATCAAGCTTCTTACAAAGTGATTCATCCTGGTTTGATTGGAACGACGAAGAAGCTGTCCTATTCCCAAACTGGGAAACTGGAATCACCTGATTAGAAAGTGGGATAACTTCTTCATCCCAACTCCTATGAGATTTATTCAACTTCCTGGTGATTCTCCAACACTTTATGTATCCAAATCAAGCTTCTTACAAAGTGATTCATCCTGGTTTGATTGGAACGACGAAGAAGCTGTCCTATTCCCAAACTGGGAAACTGGAATCACCTGATTAGAAAGTGGGATAACTTCTTCATCCCAACTCCTATGAGATTTATTCAACTTCCTGGTGATTCTCCAACACTTTATGTATCCAAATCAAGCTTCTTACAAAGTGATTCATCCTGGTTTGATTGGAACGACGAAGAAGCTGTCCTATTCCCAAACTGGGAAACTGGAATCACCTGATTAGAAAGTGGGATAACTTCTTCATCCCAACTCCTATGAGATTTATTCAACTTCCTGGTGATTCTCCAACACTTTATGTATCCAAATCAAGCTTCTTACAAAGTGATTCATCCTGGTTTGATTGGAACGACGAAGAAGCTGTCCTATTCCCAAACTGGGAAACTGGAATCACCTGATTAGAAAGTGGGATAACTTCTTCATCCCAACTCCTATGAGATTTATTCAACTTCCTGGTGATTCTCCAACACTTTATGTATCCAAATCAAGCTTCTTACAAAGTGATTCATCCTGGTTTGATTGGAACGACGAAGAAGCTGTCCTATTCCCAAACTGGGAAACTGGAATCACCTGATTAGAAAGTGGGATAACTTCTTCATCCCAACTCCTATGAGATTTATTCAACTTCCTGGTGATTCTCCAACACTTTATGTATCCAAATCAAGCTTCTTACAAAGTGATTCATCCTGGTTTGATTGGAACGACGAAGAAGCTGTCCTATTCCCAAACTGGGAAACTGGAATCACCTGATTAGAAAGTGGGATAACTTCTTCATCCCAACTCCTATGAGATTTATTCAACTTCCTGGTGATTCTCCAACACTTTATGTATCCAAATCAAGCTTCTTACAAAGTGATTCATCCTGGTTTGATTGGAACGACGAAGAAGCTGTCCTATTCCCAAACTGGGAAACTGGAATCACCTGATTAGAAAGTGGGATAACTTCTTCATCCCAACTCCTATGAGATTTATTCAACTTCCTGGTGATTCTCCAACACTTTATGTATCCAAATCAAGCTTCTTACAAAGTGATTCATCCTGGTTTGATTGGAACGACGAAGAAGCTGTCCTATTCCCAAACTGGGAAACTGGAATCACCTGATTAGAAAGTGGGATAACTTCTTCATCCCAACTCCTATGAGATTTATTCAACTTCCTGGTGATTCTCCAACACTTTATGTATCCAAATCAAGCTTCTTACAAAGTGATTCATCCTGGTTTGATTGGAACGACGAAGAAGCTGTCCTATTCCCAAACTGGGAAACTGGAATCACCTGATTAGAAAGTGGGATAACTTCTTCATCCCAACTCCTATGAGATTTATTCAACTTCCTGGTGATTCTCCAACACTTTATGTATCCAAATCAAGCTTCTTACAAAGTGATTCATCCTGGTTTGATTGGAACGACGAAGAAGCTGTCCTATTCCCAAACTGGGAAACTGGAATCACCTGATTAGAAAGTGGGATAACTTCTTCATCCCAACTCCTATGAGATTTATTCAACTTCCTGGTGATTCTCCAACACTTTATGTATCCAAATCAAGCTTCTTACAAAGTGATTCATCCTGGTTTGATTGGAACGACGAAGAAGCTGTCCTATTCCCAAACTGGGAAACTGGAATCACCTGATTAGAAAGTGGGATAACTTCTTCATCCCAACTCCTATGAGATTTATTCAACTTCCTGGTGATTCTCCAACACTTTATGTATCCAAATCAAGCTTCTTACAAAGTGATTCATCCTGGTTTGATTGGAACGACGAAGAAGCTGTCCTATTCCCAAACTGGGAAACTGGAATCACCTGATTAGAAAGTGGGATAACTTCTTCATCCCAACTCCTATGAGATTTATTCAACTTCCTGGTGATTCTCCAACACTTTATGTATCCAAATCAAGCTTCTTACAAAGTGATTCATCCTGGTTTGATTGGAACGACGAAGAAGCTGTCCTATTCCCAAACTGGGAAACTGGAATCACCTGATTAGAAAGTGGGATAACTTCTTCATCCCAACTCCTATGAGATTTATTCAACTTCCTGGTGATTCTCCAACACTTTATGTATCCAAATCAAGCTTCTTACAAAGTGATTCATCCTGGTTTGATTGGAACGACGAAGAAGCTGTCCTATTCCCAAACTGGGAAACTGGAATCACCTGATTAGAAAGTGGGATAACTTCTTCATCCCAACTCCTATGAGATTTATTCAACTTCCTGGTGATTCTCCAACACTTTATGTATCCAAATCAAGCTTCTTACAAAGTGATTCATCCTGGTTTGATTGGAACGACGAAGAAGCTGTCCTATTCCCAAACTGGGAAACTGGAATCACCTGATTAGAAAGTGGGATAACTTCTTCATCCCAACTCCTATGAGATTTATTCAACTTCCTGGTGATTCTCCAACACTTTATGTATCCAAATCAAGCTTCTTACAAAGTGATTCATCCTGGTTTGATTGGAACGACGAAGAAGCTGTCCTATTCCCAAACTGGGAAACTGGAATCACCTGATTAGAAAGTGGGATAACTTCTTCATCCCAACTCCTATGAGATTTATTCAACTTCCTGGTGATTCTCCAACACTTTATGTATCCAAATCAAGCTTCTTACAAAGTGATTCATCCTGGTTTGATTGGAACGACGAAGAAGCTGTCCTATTCCCAAACTGGGAAACTGGAATCACCTGATTAGAAAGTGGGATAACTTCTTCATCCCAACTCCTATGAGATTTATTCAACTTCCTGGTGATTCTCCAACACTTTATGTATCCAAATCAAGCTTCTTACAAAGTGATTCATCCTGGTTTGATTGGAACGACGAAGAAGCTGTCCTATTCCCAAACTGGGAAACTGGAATCACCTGATTAGAAAGTGGGATAACTTCTTCATCCCAACTCCTATGAGATTTATTCAACTTCCTGGTGATTCTCCAACACTTTATGTATCCAAATCAAGCTTCTTACAAAGTGATTCATCCTGGTTTGATTGGAACGACGAAGAAGCTGTCCTATTCCCAAACTGGGAAACTGGAATCACCTGATTAGAAAGTGGGATAACTTCTTCATCCCAACTCCTATGAGATTTATTCAACTTCCTGGTGATTCTCCAACACTTTATGTATCCAAATCAAGCTTCTTACAAAGTGATTCATCCTGGTTTGATTGGAACGACGAAGAAGCTGTCCTATTCCCAAACTGGGAAACTGGAATCACCTGATTAGAAAGTGGGATAACTTCTTCATCCCAACTCCTATGAGATTTATTCAACTTCCTGGTGATTCTCCAACACTTTATGTATCCAAATCAAGCTTCTTACAAAGTGATTCATCCTGGTTTGATTGGAACGACGAAGAAGCTGTCCTATTCCCAAACTGGGAAACTGGAATCACCTGATTAGAAAGTGGGATAACTTCTTCATCCCAACTCCTATGAGATTTATTCAACTTCCTGGTGATTCTCCAACACTTTATGTATCCAAATCAAGCTTCTTACAAAGTGATTCATCCTGGTTTGATTGGAACGACGAAGAAGCTGTCCTATTCCCAAACTGGGAAACTGGAATCACCTGATTAGAAAGTGGGATAACTTCTTCATCCCAACTCCTATGAGATTTATTCAACTTCCTGGTGATTCTCCAACACTTTATGTATCCAAATCAAGCTTCTTACAAAGTGATTCATCCTGGTTTGATTGGAACGACGAAGAAGCTGTCCTATTCCCAAACTGGGAAACTGGAATCACCTGATTAGAAAGTGGGATAACTTCTTCATCCCAACTCCTATGAGATTTATTCAACTTCCTGGTGATTCTCCAACACTTTATGTATCCAAATCAAGCTTCTTACAAAGTGATTCATCCTGGTTTGATTGGAACGACGAAGAAGCTGTCCTATTCCCAAACTGGGAAACTGGAATCACCTGATTAGAAAGTGGGATAACTTCTTCATCCCAACTCCTATGAGATTTATTCAACTTCCTGGTGATTCTCCAACACTTTATGTATCCAAATCAAGCTTCTTACAAAGTGATTCATCCTGGTTTGATTGGAACGACGAAGAAGCTGTCCTATTCCCAAACTGGGAAACTGGAATCACCTGATTAGAAAGTGGGATAACTTCTTCATCCCAACTCCTATGAGATTTATTCAACTTCCTGGTGATTCTCCAACACTTTATGTATCCAAATCAAGCTTCTTACAAAGTGATTCATCCTGGTTTGATTGGAACGACGAAGAAGCTGTCCTATTCCCAAACTGGGAAACTGGAATCACCTGATTAGAAAGTGGGATAACTTCTTCATCCCAACTCCTATGAGATTTATTCAACTTCCTGGTGATTCTCCAACACTTTATGTATCCAAATCAAGCTTCTTACAAAGTGATTCATCCTGGTTTGATTGGAACGACGAAGAAGCTGTCCTATTCCCAAACTGGGAAACTGGAATCACCTGATTAGAAAGTGGGATAACTTCTTCATCCCAACTCCTATGAGATTTATTCAACTTCCTGGTGATTCTCCAACACTTTATGTATCCAAATCAAGCTTCTTACAAAGTGATTCATCCTGGTTTGATTGGAACGACGAAGAAGCTGTCCTATTCCCAAACTGGGAAACTGGAATCACCTGATTAGAAAGTGGGATAACTTCTTCATCCCAACTCCTATGAGATTTATTCAACTTCCTGGTGATTCTCCAACACTTTATGTATCCAAATCAAGCTTCTTACAAAGTGATTCATCCTGGTTTGATTGGAACGACGAAGAAGCTGTCCTATTCCCAAACTGGGAAACTGGAATCACCTGATTAGAAAGTGGGATAACTTCTTCATCCCAACTCCTATGAGATTTATTCAACTTCCTGGTGATTCTCCAACACTTTATGTATCCAAATCAAGCTTCTTACAAAGTGATTCATCCTGGTTTGATTGGAACGACGAAGAAGCTGTCCTATTCCCAAACTGGGAAACTGGAATCACCTGATTAGAAAGTGGGATAACTTCTTCATCCCAACTCCTATGAGATTTATTCAACTTCCTGGTGATTCTCCAACACTTTATGTATCCAAATCAAGCTTCTTACAAAGTGATTCATCCTGGTTTGATTGGAACGACGAAGAAGCTGTCCTATTCCCAAACTGGGAAACTGGAATCACCTGATTAGAAAGTGGGATAACTTCTTCATCCCAACTCCTATGAGATTTATTCAACTTCCTGGTGATTCTCCAACACTTTATGTATCCAAATCAAGCTTCTTACAAAGTGATTCATCCTGGTTTGATTGGAACGACGAAGAAGCTGTCCTATTCCCAAACTGGGAAACTGGAATCACCTGATTAGAAAGTGGGATAACTTCTTCATCCCAACTCCTATGAGATTTATTCAACTTCCTGGTGATTCTCCAACACTTTATGTATCCAAATCAAGCTTCTTACAAAGTGATTCATCCTGGTTTGATTGGAACGACGAAGAAGCTGTCCTATTCCCAAACTGGGAAACTGGAATCACCTGATTAGAAAGTGGGATAACTTCTTCATCCCAACTCCTATGAGATTTATTCAACTTCCTGGTGATTCTCCAACACTTTATGTATCCAAATCAAGCTTCTTACAAAGTGATTCATCCTGGTTTGATTGGAACGACGAAGAAGCTGTCCTATTCCCAAACTGGGAAACTGGAATCACCTGATTAGAAAGTGGGATAACTTCTTCATCCCAACTCCTATGAGATTTATTCAACTTCCTGGTGATTCTCCAACACTTTATGTATCCAAATCAAGCTTCTTACAAAGTGATTCATCCTGGTTTGATTGGAACGACGAAGAAGCTGTCCTATTCCCAAACTGGGAAACTGGAATCACCTGATTAGAAAGTGGGATAACTTCTTCATCCCAACTCCTATGAGATTTATTCAACTTCCTGGTGATTCTCCAACACTTTATGTATCCAAATCAAGCTTCTTACAAAGTGATTCATCCTGGTTTGATTGGAACGACGAAGAAGCTGTCCTATTCCCAAACTGGGAAACTGGAATCACCTGATTAGAAAGTGGGATAACTTCTTCATCCCAACTCCTATGAGATTTATTCAACTTCCTGGTGATTCTCCAACACTTTATGTATCCAAATCAAGCTTCTTACAAAGTGATTCATCCTGGTTTGATTGGAACGACGAAGAAGCTGTCCTATTCCCAAACTGGGAAACTGGAATCACCTGATTAGAAAGTGGGATAACTTCTTCATCCCAACTCCTATGAGATTTATTCAACTTCCTGGTGATTCTCCAACACTTTATGTATCCAAATCAAGCTTCTTACAAAGTGATTCATCCTGGTTTGATTGGAACGACGAAGAAGCTGTCCTATTCCCAAACTGGGAAACTGGAATCACCTGATTAGAAAGTGGGATAACTTCTTCATCCCAACTCCTATGAGATTTATTCAACTTCCTGGTGATTCTCCAACACTTTATGTATCCAAATCAAGCTTCTTACAAAGTGATTCATCCTGGTTTGATTGGAACGACGAAGAAGCTGTCCTATTCCCAAACTGGGAAACTGGAATCACCTGATTAGAAAGTGGGATAACTTCTTCATCCCAACTCCTATGAGATTTATTCAACTTCCTGGTGATTCTCCAACACTTTATGTATCCAAATCAAGCTTCTTACAAAGTGATTCATCCTGGTTTGATTGGAACGACGAAGAAGCTGTCCTATTCCCAAACTGGGAAACTGGAATCACCTGATTAGAAAGTGGGATAACTTCTTCATCCCAACTCCTATGAGATTTATTCAACTTCCTGGTGATTCTCCAACACTTTATGTATCCAAATCAAGCTTCTTACAAAGTGATTCATCCTGGTTTGATTGGAACGACGAAGAAGCTGTCCTATTCCCAAACTGGGAAACTGGAATCACCTGATTAGAAAGTGGGATAACTTCTTCATCCCAACTCCTATGAGATTTATTCAACTTCCTGGTGATTCTCCAACACTTTATGTATCCAAATCAAGCTTCTTACAAAGTGATTCATCCTGGTTTGATTGGAACGACGAAGAAGCTGTCCTATTCCCAAACTGGGAAACTGGAATCACCTGATTAGAAAGTGGGATAACTTCTTCATCCCAACTCCTATGAGATTTATTCAACTTCCTGGTGATTCTCCAACACTTTATGTATCCAAATCAAGCTTCTTACAAAGTGATTCATCCTGGTTTGATTGGAACGACGAAGAAGCTGTCCTATTCCCAAACTGGGAAACTGGAATCACCTGATTAGAAAGTGGGATAACTTCTTCATCCCAACTCCTATGAGATTTATTCAACTTCCTGGTGATTCTCCAACACTTTATGTATCCAAATCAAGCTTCTTACAAAGTGATTCATCCTGGTTTGATTGGAACGACGAAGAAGCTGTCCTATTCCCAAACTGGGAAACTGGAATCACCTGATTAGAAAGTGGGATAACTTCTTCATCCCAACTCCTATGAGATTTATTCAACTTCCTGGTGATTCTCCAACACTTTATGTATCCAAATCAAGCTTCTTACAAAGTGATTCATCCTGGTTTGATTGGAACGACGAAGAAGCTGTCCTATTCCCAAACTGGGAAACTGGAATCACCTGATTAGAAAGTGGGATAACTTCTTCATCCCAACTCCTATGAGATTTATTCAACTTCCTGGTGATTCTCCAACACTTTATGTATCCAAATCAAGCTTCTTACAAAGTGATTCATCCTGGTTTGATTGGAACGACGAAGAAGCTGTCCTATTCCCAAACTGGGAAACTGGAATCACCTGATTAGAAAGTGGGATAACTTCTTCATCCCAACTCCTATGAGATTTATTCAACTTCCTGGTGATTCTCCAACACTTTATGTATCCAAATCAAGCTTCTTACAAAGTGATTCATCCTGGTTTGATTGGAACGACGAAGAAGCTGTCCTATTCCCAAACTGGGAAACTGGAATCACCTGATTAGAAAGTGGGATAACTTCTTCATCCCAACTCCTATGAGATTTATTCAACTTCCTGGTGATTCTCCAACACTTTATGTATCCAAATCAAGCTTCTTACAAAGTGATTCATCCTGGTTTGATTGGAACGACGAAGAAGCTGTCCTATTCCCAAACTGGGAAACTGGAATCACCTGATTAGAAAGTGGGATAACTTCTTCATCCCAACTCCTATGAGATTTATTCAACTTCCTGGTGATTCTCCAACACTTTATGTATCCAAATCAAGCTTCTTACAAAGTGATTCATCCTGGTTTGATTGGAACGACGAAGAAGCTGTCCTATTCCCAAACTGGGAAACTGGAATCACCTGATTAGAAAGTGGGATAACTTCTTCATCCCAACTCCTATGAGATTTATTCAACTTCCTGGTGATTCTCCAACACTTTATGTATCCAAATCAAGCTTCTTACAAAGTGATTCATCCTGGTTTGATTGGAACGACGAAGAAGCTGTCCTATTCCCAAACTGGGAAACTGGAATCACCTGATTAGAAAGTGGGATAACTTCTTCATCCCAACTCCTATGAGATTTATTCAACTTCCTGGTGATTCTCCAACACTTTATGTATCCAAATCAAGCTTCTTACAAAGTGATTCATCCTGGTTTGATTGGAACGACGAAGAAGCTGTCCTATTCCCAAACTGGGAAACTGGAATCACCTGATTAGAAAGTGGGATAACTTCTTCATCCCAACTCCTATGAGATTTATTCAACTTCCTGGTGATTCTCCAACACTTTATGTATCCAAATCAAGCTTCTTACAAAGTGATTCATCCTGGTTTGATTGGAACGACGAAGAAGCTGTCCTATTCCCAAACTGGGAAACTGGAATCACCTGATTAGAAAGTGGGATAACTTCTTCATCCCAACTCCTATGAGATTTATTCAACTTCCTGGTGATTCTCCAACACTTTATGTATCCAAATCAAGCTTCTTACAAAGTGATTCATCCTGGTTTGATTGGAACGACGAAGAAGCTGTCCTATTCCCAAACTGGGAAACTGGAATCACCTGATTAGAAAGTGGGATAACTTCTTCATCCCAACTCCTATGAGATTTATTCAACTTCCTGGTGATTCTCCAACACTTTATGTATCCAAATCAAGCTTCTTACAAAGTGATTCATCCTGGTTTGATTGGAACGACGAAGAAGCTGTCCTATTCCCAAACTGGGAAACTGGAATCACCTGATTAGAAAGTGGGATAACTTCTTCATCCCAACTCCTATGAGATTTATTCAACTTCCTGGTGATTCTCCAACACTTTATGTATCCAAATCAAGCTTCTTACAAAGTGATTCATCCTGGTTTGATTGGAACGACGAAGAAGCTGTCCTATTCCCAAACTGGGAAACTGGAATCACCTGATTAGAAAGTGGGATAACTTCTTCATCCCAACTCCTATGAGATTTATTCAACTTCCTGGTGATTCTCCAACACTTTATGTATCCAAATCAAGCTTCTTACAAAGTGATTCATCCTGGTTTGATTGGAACGACGAAGAAGCTGTCCTATTCCCAAACTGGGAAACTGGAATCACCTGATTAGAAAGTGGGATAACTTCTTCATCCCAACTCCTATGAGATTTATTCAACTTCCTGGTGATTCTCCACACTTTATGTATCCAAATCAAGCTTCTTACAAAGTGATTCATCCTGGTTTGATTGGAACGACGAAGAAGCTGTCCTATTCCCAAACTGGGAAACTGGAATCACCTGATTAGAAAGTGGGATAACTTCTTCATCCCAACTCCTATGAGATTTATTCAACTTCCTGGTGATTCTCCAACACTTTATGTATCCAAATCAAGCTTCTTACAAAGTGATTCATCCTGGTTTGATTGGAACGACGAAGAAGCTGTCCTATTCCCAAACTGGGAAACTGGAATCACCTGATTAGAAAGTGGGATAACTTCTTCATCCCAACTCCTATGAGATTTATTCAACTTCCTGGTGATTCTCCAACACTTTATGTATCCAAATCAAGCTTCTTACAAAGTGATTCATCCTGGTTTGATTGGAACGACGAAGAAGCTGTCCTATTCCCAAACTGGGAAACTGGAATCACCTGATTAGAAAGTGGGATAACTTCTTCATCCCAACTCCTATGAGATTTATTCAACTTCCTGGTGATTCTCCAACACTTTATGTATCCAAATCAAGCTTCTTACAAAGTGATTCATCCTGGTTTGATTGGAACGACGAAGAAGCTGTCCTATTCCCAAACTGGGAAACTGGAATCACCTGATTAGAAAGTGGGATAACTTCTTCATCCCAACTCCTATGAGATTTATTCAACTTCCTGGTGATTCTCCAACACTTTATGTATCCAAATCAAGCTTCTTACAAAGTGATTCATCCTGGTTTGATTGGAACGACGAAGAAGCTGTCCTATTCCCAAACTGGGAAACTGGAATCACCTGATTAGAAAGTGGGATAACTTCTTCATCCCAACTCCTATGAGATTTATTCAACTTCCTGGTGATTCTCCACACTTTATGTATCCAAATCAAGCTTCTTACAAAGTGATTCATCCTGGTTTGATTGGAACGACGAAGAAGCTGTCCTATTCCCAAACTGGGAAACTGGAATCACCTGATTAGAAAGTGGGATAACTTCTTCATCCCAACTCCTATGAGATTTATTCAACTTCCTGGTGATTCTCCAACACTTTATGTATCCAAATCAAGCTTCTTACAAAGTGATTCATCCTGGTTTGATTGGAACGACGAAGAAGCTGTCCTATTCCCAAACTGGGAAACTGGAATCACCTGATTAGAAAGTGGGATAACTTCTTCATCCCAACTCCTATGAGATTTATTCAACTTCCTGGTGATTCTCCAACACTTTATGTATCCAAATCAAGCTTCTTACAAAGTGATTCATCCTGGTTTGATTGGAACGACGAAGAAGCTGTCCTATTCCCAAACTGGGAAACTGGAATCACCTGATTAGAAAGTGGGATAACTTCTTCATCCCAACTCCTATGAGATTTATTCAACTTCCTGGTGATTCTCCAACACTTTATGTATCCAAATCAAGCTTCTTACAAAGTGATTCATCCTGGTTTGATTGGAACGACGAAGAAGCTGTCCTATTCCCAAACTGGGAAACTGGAATCACCTGATTAGAAAGTGGGATAACTTCTTCATCCCAACTCCTATGAGATTTATTCAACTTCCTGGTGATTCTCCAACACTTTATGTATCCAAATCAAGCTTCTTACAAAGTGATTCATCCTGGTTTGATTGGAACGACGAAGAAGCTGTCCTATTCCCAAACTGGGAAACTGGAATCACCTGATTAGAAAGTGGGATAACTTCTTCATCCCAACTCCTATGAGATTTATTCAACTTCCTGGTGATTCTCCAACACTTTATGTATCCAAATCAAGCTTCTTACAAAGTGATTCATCCTGGTTTGATTGGAACGACGAAGAAGCTGTCCTATTCCCAAACTGGGAAACTGGAATCACCTGATTAGAAAGTGGGATAACTTCTTCATCCCAACTCCTATGAGATTTATTCAACTTCCTGGTGATTCTCCACCACTTTATGTATCCAAATCAAGCTTCTTACAAAGTGATTCATCCTGGTTTGATTGGAACGACGAAGAAGCTGTCCTATTCCCAAACTGGGAAACTGGAATCACCTGATTAGAAAGTGGGATAACTTCTTCATCCCAACTCCTATGAGATTTATTCAACTTCCTGGTGATTCTCCAACACTTTATGTATCCAAATCAAGCTTCTTACAAAGTGATTCATCCTGGTTTGATTGGAACGACGAAGAAGCTGTCCTATTCCCAAACTGGGAAACTGGAATCACCTGATTAGAAAGTGGGATAACTTCTTCATCCCAACTCCTATGAGATTTATTCAACTTCCTGGTGATTCTCCAACACTTTATGTATCCAAATCAAGCTTCTTACAAAGTGATTCATCCTGGTTTGATTGGAACGACGAAGAAGCTGTCCTATTCCCAAACTGGGAAACTGGAATCACCTGATTAGAAAGTGGGATAACTTCTTCATCCCAACTCCTATGAGATTTATTCAACTTCCTGGTGATTCTCCAACACTTTATGTATCCAAATCAAGCTTCTTACAAAGTGATTCATCCTGGTTTGATTGGAACGACGAAGAAGCTGTCCTATTCCCAAACTGGGAAACTGGAATCACCTGATTAGAAAGTGGGATAACTTCTTCATCCCAACTCCTATGAGATTTATTCAACTTCCTGGTGATTCTCCAACACTTTATGTATCCAAATCAAGCTTCTTACAAAGTGATTCATCCTGGTTTGATTGGAACGACGAAGAAGCTGTCCTATTCCCAAACTGGGAAACTGGAATCACCTGATTAGAAAGTGGGATAACTTCTTCATCCCAACTCCTATGAGATTTATTCAACTTCCTGGTGATTCTCCAACACTTTATGTATCCAAATCAAGCTTCTTACAAAGTGATTCATCCTGGTTTGATTGGAACGACGAAGAAGCTGTCCTATTCCCAAACTGGGAAACTGGAATCACCTGATTAGAAAGTGGGATAACTTCTTCATCCCAACTCCTATGAGATTTATTCAACTTCCTGGTGATTCTCCAACACTTTATGTATCCAAATCAAGCTTCTTACAAAGTGATTCATCCTGGTTTGATTGGAACGACGAAGAAGCTGTCCTATTCCCAAACTGGGAAACTGGAATCACCTGATTAGAAAGTGGGATAACTTCTTCATCCCAACTCCTATGAGATTTATTCAACTTCCTGGTGATTCTCCACCACTTTATGTATCCAAATCAAGCTTCTTACAAAGTGATTCATCCTGGTTTGATTGGAACGACGAAGAAGCTGTCCTATTCCCAAACTGGGAAACTGGAATCACCTGATTAGAAAGTGGGATAACTTCTTCATCCCAACTCCTATGAGATTTATTCAACTTCCTGGTGATTCTCCAACACTTTATGTATCCAAATCAAGCTTCTTACAAAGTGATTCATCCTGGTTTGATTGGAACGACGAAGAAGCTGTCCTATTCCCAAACTGGGAAACTGGAATCACCTGATTAGAAAGTGGGATAACTTCTTCATCCCAACTCCTATGAGATTTATTCAACTTCCTGGTGATTCTCCAACACTTTATGTATCCAAATCAAGCTTCTTACAAAGTGATTCATCCTGGTTTGATTGGAACGACGAAGAAGCTGTCCTATTCCCAAACTGGGAAACTGGAATCACCTGATTAGAAAGTGGGATAACTTCTTCATCCCAACTCCTATGAGATTTATTCAACTTCCTGGTGATTCTCCACCACTTTATGTATCCAAATCAAGCTTCTTACAAAGTGATTCATCCTGGTTTGATTGGAACGACGAAGAAGCTGTCCTATTCCCAAACTGGGAAACTGGAATCACCTGATTTGAAAGTGGGATAACTTCTTCATCCCAACTCCTATGAGATTTATTCAACTTCCTGGTGATTCTCCACCACTTTATGTATCCAAATCAAGCTTCTTACAAAGTGATTCATCCTGGTTTGATTGGAACGACGAAGAAGCTGTCCTATTCCCAAACTGGGAAACTGGAATCACCTGATTTGAAAGTGGGATAACTTCTTCATCCCAACTCCTATGAGATTTATTCAACTTCCTGGTGATTCTCCACCACTTTATGTATCCAAATCAAGCTTCTTACAAAGTGATTCATCCTGGTTTGATTGGAACGACGAAGAAGCTGTCCTATTCCCAAACTGGGAAACTGGAATCACCTGATTTGAAAGTGGGATAACTTCTTCATCCCAACTCCTATGAGATTTATTCAACTTCCTGGTGATTCTCCACCACTTTATGTATCCAAATCAAGCTTCTTACAAAGTGATTCATCCTGGTTTGATTGGAACGACGAAGAAGCTGTCCTATTCCCAAACTGGGAAACTGGAATCACCTGATTTGAAAGTGGGATAACTTCTTCATCCCAACTCCTATGAGATTTATTCAACTTCCTGGTGATTCTCCACCACTTTATGTATCCAAATCAAGCTTCTTACAAAGTGATTCATCCTGGTTTGATTGGAACGACGAAGAAGCTGTGCTATTCCCAAACTGGGAAACTGGAATCACCTGATTTGAAAGTGGGATAACTTCTTCATCCCAACTCCTATGAGATTTATTCAACTTCCTGGTGATTCTCCACCACTTTATGTATCCAAATCAAGCTTCTTACAAAGTGATTCATCCTGGTTTGATTGGAACGACGAAGAAGCTGTGCTATTCCCAAACTGGGAAACTGGAATCACCTGATTTGAAAGTGGGATAACTTCTTCATCCCAACTCCTATGAGATTTATTCAACTTCCTGGTGATTCTCCACCACTTTATGTATCCAAATCAAGCTTCTTACAAAGTGATTCATCCTGGTTTGATTGGAACGACGAAGAAGCTGTCCTATTCCCAAACTGGGAAACTGGAATCACCTGATTTGAAAGTGGGATAACTTCTTCATCCCAACTCCTATGAGATTTATTCAACTTCCTGGTGATTCTCCACCACTTTATGTATCCAAATCAAGCTTCTTACAAAGTGATTCATCCTGGTTTGATTGGAACGACGAAGAAGCTGTCCTATTCCCAAACTGGGAAACTGGAATCACCTGATTTGAAAGTGGGATAACTTCTTCATCCCAACTCCTATGAGATTTATTCAACTTCCTGGTGATTCTCCACCACTTTATGTATCCAAATCAAGCTTCTTACAAAGTGATTCATCCTGGTTTGATTGGAACGACGAAGAAGCTGTCCTATTCCCAAACTGGGAAACTGGAATCACCTGATTTGAAAGTGGGATAACTTCTTCATCCCAACTCCTATGAGATTTATTCAACTTCCTGGTGATTCTCCACCACTTTATGTATCCAAATCAAGCTTCTTACAAAGTGATTCATCCTGGTTTGATTGGAACGACGAAGAAGCTGTCCTATTCCCAAACTGGGAAACTGGAATCACCTGATTTGAAAGTGGGATAACTTCTTCATCCCAACTCCTATGAGATTTATTCAACTTCCTGGTGATTCTCCACCACTTTATGTATCCAAATCAAGCTTCTTACAAAGTGATTCATCCTGGTTTGATTGGAACGACGAAGAAGCTGTCCTATTCCCAAACTGGGAAACTGGAATCACCTGATTTGAAAGTGGGATAACTTCTTCATCCCAACTCCTATGAGATTTATTCAACTTCCTGGTGATTCTCCACCACTTTATGTATCCAAATCAAGCTTCTTACAAAGTGATTCATCCTGGTTTGATTGGAACGACGAAGAAGCTGTCCTATTCCCAAACTGGGAAACTGGAATCACCTGATTTGAAAGTGGGATAACTTCTTCATCCCAACTCCTATGAGATTTATTCAACTTCCTGGTGATTCTCCACCACTTTATGTATCCAAATCAAGCTTCTTACAAAGTGATTCATCCTGGTTTGATTGGAACGACGAAGAAGCTGTGCTATTCCCAAACTGGGAAACTGGAATCACCTGATTTGAAAGTGGGATAACTTCTTCATCCCAACTCCTATGAGATTTATTCAACTTCCTGGTGATTCTCCACCACTTTATGTATCCAAATCAAGCTTCTTACAAAGTGATTCATCCTGGTTTGATTGGAACGACGAAGAAGCTGTCCTATTCCCAAACTGGGAAACTGGAATCACCTGATTTGAAAGTGGGATAACTTCTTCATCCCAACTCCTATGAGATTTATTCAACTTCCTGGTGATTCTCCACCACTTTATGTATCCAAATCAAGCTTCTTACAAAGTGATTCATCCTGGTTTGATTGGAACGACGAAGAAGCTGTGCTATTCCCAAACTGGGAAACTGGAATCACCTGATTTGAAAGTGGGATAACTTCTTCATCCCAACTCCTATGAGATTTATTCAACTTCCTGGTGATTCTCCACCACTTTATGTATCCAAATCAAGCTTCTTACAAAGTGATTCATCCTGGTTTGATTGGAACGACGAAGAAGCTGTGCTATTCCCAAACTGGGAAACTGGAATCACCTGATTTGAAAGTGGGATAACTTCTTCATCCCAACTCCTATGAGATTTATTCAACTTCCTGGTGATTCTCCACCACTTTATGTATCCAAATCAAGCTTCTTACAAAGTGATTCATCCTGGTTTGATTGGAACGACGAAGAAGCTGTGCTATTCCCAAACTGGGAAACTGGAATCACCTGATTTGAAAGTGGGATAACTTCTTCATCCCAACTCCTATGAGATTTATTCAACTTCCTGGTGATTCTCCACCACTTTATGTATCCAAATCAAGCTTCTTACAAAGTGATTCATCCTGGTTTGATTGGAACGACGAAGAAGCTGTCTATTCCCAAACTGGGAAACTGGAATCACCTGATTTGAAAGTGGGATAACTTCTTCATCCCAACTCCTATGAGATTTATTCAACTTCCTGGTGATTCTCCACCACTTTATGTATCCAAATCAAGCTTCTTACAAAGTGATTCATCCTGGTTTGATTGGAACGACGAAGAAGCTGTGCTATTCCCAAACTGGGAAACTGGAATCACCTGATTTGAAAGTGGGATAACTTCTTCATCCCAACTCCTATGAGATTTATTCAACTTCCTGGTGATTCTCCACCACTTTATGTATCCAAATCAAGCTTCTTACAAAGTGATTCATCCTGGTTTGATTGGAACGACGAAGAAGCTGTGCTATTCCCAAACTGGGAAACTGGAATCACCTGATTTGAAAGTGGGATAACTTCTTCATCCCAACTCCTATGAGATTTATTCAACTTCCTGGTGATTCTCCACCACTTTATGTATCCAAATCAAGCTTCTTACAAAGTGATTCATCCTGGTTTGATTGGAACGACGAAGAAGCTGTCTATTCCCAAACTGGGAAACTGGAATCACCTGATTTGAAAGTGGGATAACTTCTTCATCCCAACTCCTATGAGATTTATTCAACTTCCTGGTGATTCTCCACCACTTTATGTATCCAAATCAAGCTTCTTACAAAGTGATTCATCCTGGTTTGATTGGAACGACGAAGAAGCTGTGCTATTCCCAAACTGGGAAACTGGAATCACCTGATTTGAAAGTGGGATAACTTCTTCATCCCAACTCCTATGAGATTTATTCAACTTCCTGGTGATTCTCCACCACTTTATGTATCCAAATCAAGCTTCTTACAAAGTGATTCATCCTGGTTTGATTGGAACGACGAAGAAGCTGTCCTATTCCCAAACTGGGAAACTGGAATCACCTGATTTGAAAGTGGGATAACTTCTTCATCCCAACTCCTATGAGATTTATTCAACTTCCTGGTGATTCTCCACCACTTTATGTATCCAAATCAAGCTTCTTACAAAGTGATTCATCCTGGTTTGATTGGAACGACGAAGAAGCTGTGCTATTCCCAAACTGGGAAACTGGAATCACCTGATTTGAAAGTGGGATAACTTCTTCATCCCAACTCCTATGAGATTTATTCAACTTCCTGGTGATTCTCCACCACTTTATGTATCCAAATCAAGCTTCTTACAAAGTGATTCATCCTGGTTTGATTGGAACGACGAAGAAGCTGTGCTATTCCCAAACTGGGAAACTGGAATCACCTGATTTGAAAGTGGGATAACTTCTTCATCCCAACTCCTATGAGATTTATTCAACTTCCTGGTGATTCTCCACCACTTTATGTATCCAAATCAAGCTTCTCACAAAGTGATTCATCCTGGTTTGATTGGAACGACGAAGAAGCTGTGCTATTCCCAAACTGGGAAACTGGAATCACCTGATTTGAAAGTGGGATAACTTCTTCATCCCAACTCCTATGAGATTTATTCAACTTCCTGGTGATTCTCCACCACTTTATGTATCCAAATCAAGCTTCTTACAAAGTGATTCATCCTGGTTTGATTGGAACGACGAAGAAGCTGTCCTATTCCCAAACTGGGAAACTGGAATCACCTGATTTGAAAGTGGGATAACTTCTTCATCCCAACTCCTATGAGATTTATTCAACTTCCTGGTGATTCTCCACCACTTTATGTATCCAAATCAAGCTTCTTACAAAGTGATTCATCCTGGTTTGATTGGAACGACGAAGAAGCTGTGCTATTCCCAAACTGGGAAACTGGAATCACCTGATTTGAAAGTGGGATAACTTCTTCATCCCAACTCCTATGAGATTTATTCAACTTCCTGGTGATTCTCCACCACTTTATGTATCCAAATCAAGCTTCTTACAAAGTGATTCATCCTGGTTTGATTGGAACGACGAAGAAGCTGTCCTATTCCCAAACTGGGAAACTGGAATCACCTGATTTGAAAGTGGGATAACTTCTTCATCCCAACTCCTATGAGATTTATTCAACTTCCTGGTGATTCTCCACCACTTTATGTATCCAAATCAAGCTTCTTACAAAGTGATTCATCCTGGTTTGATTGGAACGACGAAGAAGCTGTCCTATTCCCAAACTGGGAAACTGGAATCACCTGATTTGAAAGTGGGATAACTTCTTCATCCCAACTCCTATGAGATTTATTCAACTTCCTGGTGATTCTCCACCACTTTATGTATCCAAATCAAGCTTCTTACAAAGTGATTCATCCTGGTTTGATTGGAACGACGAAGAAGCTGTCCTATTCCCAAACTGGGAAACTGGAATCACCTGATTTGAAAGTGGGATAACTTCTTCATCCCAACTCCTATGAGATTTATTCAACTTCCTGGTGATTCTCCACCACTTTATGTATCCAAATCAAGCTTCTTACAAAGTGATTCATCCTGGTTTGATTGGAACGACGAAGAAGCTGTGCTATTCCCAAACTGGGAAACTGGAATCACCTGATTTGAAAGTGGGATAACTTCTTCATCCCAACTCCTATGAGATTTATTCAACTTCCTGGTGATTCTCCACCACTTTATGTATCCAAATCAAGCTTCTTACAAAGTGATTCATCCTGGTTTGATTGGAACGACGAAGAAGCTGTCCTATTCCCAAACTGGGAAACTGGAATCACCTGATTTGAAAGTGGGATAACTTCTTCATCCCAACTCCTATGAGATTTATTCAACTTCCTGGTGATTCTCCACCACTTTATGTATCCAAATCAAGCTTCTTACAAAGTGATTCATCCTGGTTTGATTGGAACGACGAAGAAGCTGTCCTATTCCCAAACTGGGAAACTGGAATCACCTGATTTGAAAGTGGGATAACTTCTTCATCCCAACTCCTATGAGATTTATTCAACTTCCTGGTGATTCTCCACCACTTTATGTATCCAAATCAAGCTTCTTACAAAGTGATTCATCCTGGTTTGATTGGAACGACGAAGAAGCTGTGCTATTCCCAAACTGGGAAACTGGAATCACCTGATTTGAAAGTGGGATAACTTCTTCATCCCAACTCCTATGAGATTTATTCAACTTCCTGGTGATTCTCCACCACTTTATGTATCCAAATCAAGCTTCTTACAAAGTGATTCATCCTGGTTTGATTGGAACGACGAAGAAGCTGTGCTATTCCCAAACTGGGAAACTGGAATCACCTGATTTGAAAGTGGGATAACTTCTTCATCCCAACTCCTATGAGATTTATTCAACTTCCTGGTGATTCTCCACCACTTTATGTATCCAAATCAAGCTTCTTACAAAGTGATTCATCCTGGTTTGATTGGAACGACGAAGAAGCTGTCCTATTCCCAAACTGGGAAACTGGAATCACCTGATTTGAAAGTGGGATAACTTCTTCATCCCAACTCCTATGAGATTTATTCAACTTCCTGGTGATTCTCCACCACTTTATGTATCCAAATCAAGCTTCTTACAAAGTGATTCATCCTGGTTTGATTGGAACGACGAAGAAGCTGTCCTATTCCCAAACTGGGAAACTGGAATCACCTGATTTGAAAGTGGGATAACTTCTTCATCCCAACTCCTATGAGATTTATTCAACTTCCTGGTGATTCTCCACCACTTTATGTATCCAAATCAAGCTTCTTACAAAGTGATTCATCCTGGTTTGATTGGAACGACGAAGAAGCTGTCCTATTCCCAAACTGGGAAACTGGAATCACCTGATTTGAAAGTGGGATAACTTCTTCATCCCAACTCCTATGAGATTTATTCAACTTCCTGGTGATTCTCCACCACTTTATGTATCCAAATCAAGCTTCTTACAAAGTGATTCATCCTGGTTTGATTGGAACGACGAAGAAGCTGTCCTATTCCCAAACTGGGAAACTGGAATCACCTGATTTGAAAGTGGGATAACTTCTTCATCCCAACTCCTATGAGATTTATTCAACTTCCTGGTGATTCTCCACCACTTTATGTATCCAAATCAAGCTTCTTACAAAGTGATTCATCCTGGTTTGATTGGAACGACGAAGAAGCTGTCCTATTCCCAAACTGGGAAACTGGAATCACCTGATTTGAAAGTGGGATAACTTCTTCATCCCAACTCCTATGAGATTTATTCAACTTCCTGGTGATTCTCCACCACTTTATGTATCCAAATCAAGCTTCTTACAAAGTGATTCATCCTGGTTTGATTGGAACGACGAAGAAGCTGTCCTATTCCCAAACTGGGAAACTGGAATCACCTGATTTGAAAGTGGGATAACTTCTTCATCCCAACTCCTATGAGATTTATTCAACTTCCTGGTGATTCTCCACCACTTTATGTATCCAAATCAAGCTTCTTACAAAGTGATTCATCCTGGTTTGATTGGAACGACGAAGAAGCTGTCCTATTCCCAAACTGGGAAACTGGAATCACCTGATTTGAAAGTGGGATAACTTCTTCATCCCAACTCCTATGAGATTTATTCAACTTCCTGGTGATTCTCCACCACTTTATGTATCCAAATCAAGCTTCTTACAAAGTGATTCATCCTGGTTTGATTGGAACGACGAAGAAGCTGTCCTATTCCCAAACTGGGAAACTGGAATCACCTGATTTGAAAGTGGGATAACTTCTTCATCCCAACTCCTATGAGATTTATTCAACTTCCTGGTGATTCTCCACCACTTTATGTATCCAAATCAAGCTTCTTACAAAGTGATTCATCCTGGTTTGATTGGAACGACGAAGAAGCTGTGCTATTCCCAAACTGGGAAACTGGAATCACCTGATTTGAAAGTGGGATAACTTCTTCATCCCAACTCCTATGAGATTTATTCAACTTCCTGGTGATTCTCCACCACTTTATGTATCCAAATCAAGCTTCTTACAAAGTGATTCATCCTGGTTTGATTGGAACGACGAAGAAGCTGTCCTATTCCCAAACTGGGAAACTGGAATCACCTGATTTGAAAGTGGGATAACTTCTTCATCCCAACTCCTATGAGATTTATTCAACTTCCTGGTGATTCTCCACCACTTTATGTATCCAAATCAAGCTTCTTACAAAGTGATTCATCCTGGTTTGATTGGAACGACGAAGAAGCTGTCCTATTCCCAAACTGGGAAACTGGAATCACCTGATTTGAAAGTGGGATAACTTCTTCATCCCAACTCCTATGAGATTTATTCAACTTCCTGGTGATTCTCCACCACTTTATGTATCCAAATCAAGCTTCTTACAAAGTGATTCATCCTGGTTTGATTGGAACGACGAAGAAGCTGTCCTATTCCCAAACTGGGAAACTGGAATCACCTGATTTGAAAGTGGGATAACTTCTTCATCCCAACTCCTATGAGATTTATTCAACTTCCTGGCGATTCTCCACCACTTTATGTATCCAAATCAAGCTTTTACAAAGTGATTCATCCTGGTTTGATTGGAACGACGAAGAAGCTGTCTATTCCCAAACTGGGAAACTGGAATCACCTGATTTGAAAGTGGGATAACTTCTTCATCCCAACTCCTATGAGATTTATTCAACTTCCTGGTGATTCTCCAACTTTATGTATCCAAATCAAGCTTCTTACAAAGTGATTCATCCTGGTTTGATTGGAACGACGAAGAAGCTGTCCTATTCCCAAACTGGGAAACTGGAATCACCTGATTAGAAAGTGGGATAACTTCTTCATCCCAACTCCTATGAGATTTATTCAACTTCCTGGTGATTCTCCACCACTTTATGTATCCAAATCAAGCTTCTTACAAAGTGATTCATCCTGGTTTGATTGGAACGACGAAGAAGCTGTCCTATTCCCAAACTGGGAAACTGGAATCACTTGATTAGAAAGTGGGATAACTTCTTCATCCCAACTCCTATGAGATTATTCAACTTCCTGGTGATTCTCCACCACTTTATGTATCCAAATCAAGCTTCTTACAAAGTGATTCATCCTGGTTTGATTGGAACGACGAAAAAGCTGTCCTATTCCCAAACTGGGGAAACTGGAATCACCTGATTTGAAAGTGGGATAACTTCTTCATCCCAACTCCTATGAGATTTATTCAACTTCCTGGTGTTCTTACCACTTTATGTATCCATCAAGCTTCTCATAAAGTGATTCATCTGGTTTGATTGGAATTCGAAGGCTGTCCTATTCCCAACTGGGGAAACTGAATACCGATTTGAAAGTGGGATAACTTCTTCCTTGTTTTGAGTTTAAACTTCGGTATTTTTCCACACATTTGTATCAAATCGCTTCTTTTAAGTGATTCTTGGTTTTGATTGAACGACCGATGGTTATTCCTATTGATCAACAGTTTTTGAACTGAAGTGGGATAACATGTCCTAGTGGGATTAAAATTCAATTCCAAAGATTTATTCAATTTGGTGATTTCCAATTTACGTGTTCTTCAATTTTCTCAACAAAGTGATTCATCCTGGTTTGATTGGACGACGGAAGCTGTTATTTCCAACTGGAAAAATCACCTGATTTGAAGGTTTTACTTCCTCAGACAACTCTTCTTGTAATATTGGGAATTACTTATTTGGTATTGTTCTCCATTCATTATTCTTTCCAAACAATTTTCTAATCCTGGGTCTTCCTGGTTGATGGAAGCCGGAGTTCTAACTGAGGACTGGAATCCCTGATTTGGTGAACTTCTTCTTCCCATCCTATGATTATTCACTTCCTGGTGTCTCCACCCTTTAAATTCCAAATTGCTTCACAAAGTGATTCATCCTGGTTTGATTGGAACGACGAAGAAGCTGTGCTATTCCCAACTGGGAAAGGAATCACTGATTTGAAAGTGGGGATTCACTTCTTATCCCAACTCTATGAGATTTATTCAACTTTGGTGCTTCACCACTTTATGTATCCAAATCAAGCTTTACAAGTGATTCATGGTTTGATTGGAACGAGAAGAAGCTGTGTATTCCAAATGGGCTGGAATTTGTGATTGAAGGGATGAACTTTCATTCCCATATTATATAAGTTGGATTATTTTTTTTCTTTGTTTTTTTTGATACTTATGATTTTTGGCTTCTTTTCAAGTTTTTTTACGGAAGTAATTTTTATTATTTTGTGAATCAATGTTCTGATATTATTGTTGTTTGGAATTAGGACTAAGTTGGTGTTGTGATCCTATGGGGCTGTTATGTTAACTTTTTGAGATTCTTGAACTATTTATTCAATTCCTTTGGTTTGTTACATGTTTGTAGATTATTATTTCTTTTTGATTTTGTTTTTAATTATCGTGGTGATTGAAGCGATCCATTGCTTCCTCTCTTTGATGGACGACGAAGATGTGGATCCCTGAACTGGAATCCTTTGAAAGTCCTTCAATCAACTCCATGAGATTTATTCAACCTCCTGGTGATCTCCACCACTTTATGTATCCAAATCAAGCTTCTCACAAAGTGATTCATCCTGGTTTGATTGGAACGACGAAGAAGCTGTGCTATTCCCAAATGGGAAACTGGAATCACCTGATTTGAAAGTGGGAACTTCTTCATCCCAACTCCTATGAGATTTATTCAACTTCCTGGTGATTCTCCACCACTTATGTATCCAAATCAAGCTTTTACAAAGTGATTCATTGGTTTTTTGGAACGACGAAGATGTGTCCTTTCCCAAACTGGAACGAAAATCAGGAAATCACCGATTTGAAACTGATTGAAAGGGATAACTTCTTCATCCCAACTCCTATGAGATTTATTCAACTTCCTGGTGATTCTCCACCACTTTATGTATCCAAATCAAGCTTCTTACAAAGTGATTCATCCTGGTTTGATTGGAACGACGAAGAAGCTGTGCTATTCCCAAACTGGGAAACTGGAATCACCTGATTTGAAAGTGGGATAACTTCTTCATCCCAACTCCTATGAGATTTATTCAACTTCCTGGTGATTCTCCACCACTTTATGTATCCAAATCAAGCTTTTCACAAAGTGATTCATCCTGGTTTGATTGGAACGACGAAGAAGCTGTCTATTCCCAACTGGGAAACTGGAATCACCTGATTTGAAAGTGGGATAACTTCTTCATCCCACTCCTATGAGATTTATTCAACTTCCTGGTGATTCTCCACACTTTATGTATCCAAATCAAGCTTCACAAAGTGATTCATCCTGGTT
Organism: Brassica napus; assembly: GCF_020379485.1. Classification (NCBI taxonomy): domain Eukaryota; kingdom Viridiplantae; phylum Streptophyta; class Magnoliopsida; order Brassicales; family Brassicaceae; genus Brassica; species Brassica napus. The sequence continues at coordinate 52,721 of NW_026015634.1, forward strand.
TGATTGGAACGACGAAGAAGCTGTTATTCCCAAACTGGGAAAACTGAATCACCTGATTTGAAAGTGGGATAACTTCTTCATCCCAACTCCTATGAGATTTATTCAACTTCTGGTGATTCTCCACCACTTTATGTATCCAAATCAAGCTTTTCACAAAGTGATTCATCCTGGTTTGATTGGACGACGAAGAAAGCTGTGCTATTCCCAAACTGGGAAACTGGAATCACCTGATTTGAAAGTGGGATAACTTCTTCATCCCAACTCCTATGAGATTTATTCAACTTCCTGGTGATTCTCCACCACTTTATGTATCCAAATCAAGCTTCTTACAAAGTGATTCATCCTGGTTTGATTGGAACGACGAAGAAGCTGTGCTATTCCAAACTGGGAAACTGGAATCACCTGATTTGAAAGTGGGATAACTTCTTCATCCCAACTCCTATGAGATTTATTCAACTTCCTGGTGTGATCTCCACCACTTTATGTATCCAAATCAAGCTTCTTTACAAAGTGATTCATCCTGGTTTGATTGGAACGACGAAAAGCTGTCTATTCCAAACTGGGAAACTGGAATCACCTGATTTGAAAGTGGGATAACTTCTTCATCCCAACTCCTATGAGATTTATTCAACTTCCTGGTGATTCTCCACCACTTTATGTATCCAAATCAAGCTTCTTACAAAGTGATTCATCCTGGTTTGATTGGAACGACGAAGAAGTGGCTATTCCCAAACTGGGAAACTGGAATCACCTGATTTGAAAGTGGGATACTTCTTCATCCCAACTCCTATGAGATTTATTCAACTTCCTGGTGATTCTCCACCACTTTATGTATCCAAATCAAGCTTCTCACAAAGTGATTCATCCTGGTTTGATTGAACGACGAAAGAAGCTGTGCTATTCCCAAACTGGGAAACTGGAATCACCTGATTTGAAAGTGGGATAACTTCTTCATCCCAACTCCTATGAGATTTATCAATAACCTGGTGATTCTCCACCACTTTATGTATCCAAATCAAGCTTCTTACAAAGTGATTCATCCTGGTTTGATTGGAACGACGAAGAAGCTGTGCTATTCCCAATGGGGAAACTGGAATCACCTGATTTGAAAGTGGGATAACTTCTTCATCCCAACTCCTATGAGATTTATTCAACTTCCTGGTGATTCTCCACACTTTATGTATCCAAATCAAGCTTCTTAAAAGTGATTCATCCTGGTTTGATTGGAACGACGAAGCTGTGCTATTCCCAAACTGGGAAACTGGAATCACCTGATTTGAAAGTGGGATAACTTCTTCATCCCAACTCCTATGAGATTTATTCAACTTCCTGGTGATTCTCCACCACTTTATGTATCCAAATCAAGCTTCTTACAAAGTGATTCATCCTGGTTTGATTGGAACGACGAAGAAGCTGTGCTATTCCCAAACTGGGAAACTGGAATCACCTGATTTGAAAGTGGGATAACTTCTTCATCCCAACTCCTATGAGATTTATTCAACTTCCTGGTGATTCTCCACCACTTTATGTATCCAAATCAAGCTTCTTACAAAGTGATTCATCCTGGTTTGATTGGAACGACGAAGAAGCTGTCCTATTCCCAAACTGGGAAACTGGAATCACCTGATTTGAAAGTGGGATAACTTCTTCATCCCAACTCCTATGAGATTATTCAACTTCCCGGTGATTCTCCACCACTTTATGTATCCAAATCAAGCTTCTCACAAAGTGATTCATCCTGTTTGATTGGAACGACGAGAAGCTGTCCTATTCCAAACTGGGAAACTGGAATCACCTGATTTGAAAGTGGGATAACTTCTTCATCCCAACTCCTATGAGATTTATTCAACTTCCTGGTGATTCTCCACCATTATGTATCCAAATCAAGCTTCTCACAAAGTGATTCATCCTGGTTTGATTGGAACGACGAAGAAGCTGTGCTATTCCCAAACTGGGAAACTGGAATCACCTGATTTGAAAGTGGGATAACTTCTTCATCCCAACTCCTATGAGATTTATTCAACTTCCTGGTGATTCTCCACCACTTTATGTATCCAAATCAAGCTTCTCACAAAGTGATTCATCCTGGTTTTGATTGGAACGACGAAGAAGCTGTGCTATCCCAAACTGGGAAACTGGAATCACCTGATTTGAAAGTGGGATAACTTCTTCATCCCAACTCCTATGAGTTATTCAACTTCCTGGTGATTTCCACCACTTTATGTATCCAAATCAAGCTTCTTACAAAGTGATTCATCCTGGTTTGATTGGAACGACGAAGAAGCTGTGCTATTCCCAAACTGGGAAACTAGAATCACCTGATTTGAAAGTGGGATAACTTCTTCATCCCAACTCCTATGAGATTTATTCAACTTCCTGGTGATTCTCCACCACTTTATGTATCCAAATCAAGCTTCTTACAAAGTGATTCATGCCTGGTTGATTGGAACGACGAAGAAGCTGTGCTATTCCCAAACTGGGAAACTGGAATCACCTGAGTTGAAAGTGGGATAACTTCTTCATCCCAACTCCTATGAGATTTATTCAACTTCCTGGTGATTCTCCACCACTTTATGTATCCAAATCAAGCTTCTTACAAAGTGATTCATCCTGGTTTGATTGGAACGACGAAGAAGCTGTGCTATTCCCAAACTGGGAACTGGAATCACCTGATTTGAAAGTGGGATAACTTCTTCATCCCAACTCCTATGAGATTTATTCAACTTCCTGGTGATTCTCCACCACTTTATGTATCCAAATCAAGCTTTTCACAAAGTGATTCATCCTGGTTTGATTGGAACGACGAAGAAGCTGTCTATTCCAAACTGGGAAACTGGAATCACCTGATTTGAAAGTGGGATAACTTCTTCATCCCAACTCCTATGAGATTTATTCACTTCCTGGTGATTCTCCACCACTTTATGTATCCAAATCAAGCTTCACAAAGTGATTCATCCTGGTTTGATTGGAACGACGAAGAAGTGCTCCTATTCCCAAACTGGGAAACTGGAATCACCTGATTGAAAGTGGGATAACTTCTTCATCCCAACTCCTATGAGATTTATTCAACTTCCTGGTGATTCTCCACCACTTATGTATCCAAATCAAGCTTCTTACAAAGTGATTCATCCTGGTTTGATTGGAACGACGAAGAAGCTGTGCTATTCCCAAACTGGGAAACTGGAATCACCTGATTTGAAAGTGGGATAACTTCTTCATCCCAACTCCTATGAGATTTATTCAACTTCCTGGTGATTCTCCACCACTTTATGTATCCAAATCAAGCTTTTCACAAAGTGATTCATCCTGGTTTGATTGGAACGACGACGAAGAAGCTGTGCTATTCCCAAACTGGGAAACTGGAATCACCTGATTTGAAAGTGGGATAACTTCTTCATCCCAACTCCTATGAGATTTATTCAACTTCCTGGTGATTCTCCACCACTTTATGTATCCAAATCAAGCTTCTTACAAAGTGATTCATCCTGGTTTGATTGGAAACGAAGAAGCTCCTATTCCCAAACTGGGAAACTGGAATCACTGATTTGAAAGTGGGATAACTTCTTCTTCCCACTCCTATGAGATTTATTCAACTTCCTGGTGATTCTCCACCACTTTATGTATCCAAATCAAGCTTCTTACAAAGTGATTCATCCTGGTTTGATTGGAACGACGAAGAAGCTGTGCTATTCCAAACTGGGAAACTGGAATCACCTGATTTGAAAGTGGGATAACTTCTTCATCCCAACTCCTATATTTATTCAACTTCCTGGTGATTCTCCACCACTTTATGTATCCAAATCAAGCTTCTTACAAAGTGATTCATCCTGGTTTGATTGGAACGACGAAGAAGCTGTGCTATTCCCAAACTGGGAAACTGGAATCAGATTTGAAAGTGGGATAACTTCTTCATCCCAACTCCTATGAGATTTATTCAACTTCCTGGTGATTCTCCACCACTTTATGTATCCAAATCAAGCTTCTTACAAAGTGATTCATCCTGGTTTGATTGGAACGACGAGAAGCTGTGCTATTCCCAAACTGGGAAACTGGAATCACCTGATTTGAAAGTGGGATAACTTCTTCATCCCAACTCCTATGAGATTTATTCAACTTCCTGGTGATTCTCCACCACTTTATGTATCCAAATCAAGCTTCTCACAAGTGATTCATCCTGGTTTGATTGGAACGACGAAGAAGCTGTGCTATTCCCAAACTGGGAAACTGGAATCACCTGATTTGAAAGTGGGATAACTTCTTCATCCAAACCTATGAGATTTATTCAACTTCCTGGTGATTCTCCACCACTTTATGTATCCAAATCAAGCTTCTCACAAAGTGATTCATCCTGGTTTGATTGGAACGACGAAGAAGCTGTCCTATTCCCAAACTGGGAAACTGGAATCACCTGATTTGAAAGTGGGATAACTTCTTCATCCCAACTCCTATGAGATTTATTCAACTTCCTGGTGATTCTCCACCACTTTATGTATCCAAATCAAGCTTCTCACAAAGTGATTCATCCTGGTTTGATTGCACGACGAAGAAGCTGTGCTATTCCCAAACTGGGAAACTGGAATCACCTGATTTGAAAGTGGGATAACTTCTTCATCCCAACTCCTATGAGATTTATTCAACTTCCTGGTGATTCTCCACCACTTTATGTATCCAAATCAAGCTTCTCACAAAGTGATTCATCCTGGTTTGATTGGAACGACGAAGAAGCTGTGCTATTTCCAAACTGGAAACTGGAATCACCTGATTTGAAAGTGGGATAACTTCTTCATCCCAACTCCTATGAGATTTATTCAACTTCCTGGTGATTCTCCACCACTTTATGTATCCAAATCAAGCTTCTTACAAAGTGATTCATCCTGGTTTGATTGGAACGACGAAAAAGCTGTCTATTCCCAAACTGGGAAACTGGATCACCTGATTTGAAAGTGGGATAACTTCTTCATCCCAACTCCTATGAGATTTATTCAACTTCCTGGTGATTCTCCACCACTTTATGTATCCAAATCAAGCTTCTTACAAAGTGATTCATCCTGGTTTGATTGGAACGAGAGAAGCTGTGCTATTCCAAACTGGGAAACTGGAATCACCTGATTTGAAAGTGGGATAACTTCTTCATCCCAACTCCTATGAGATTTATTCAACTTCCTGGTGATTCTCCACCACTTTATGTATCCAAATCAAGCTTCTCACAAAGTGATTCATCCTGGTTTGATTGGAACGACGAAGAAGCTGTGCTATTCCCAAACTGGGAAACTGGAATCACCTGATTTGAAAGTGGGATAACTTCTTCATCCCAACTCCTATGAGATTTATTCAACTTCCTGGTGATTCTCCACCACTTTATGTATCCAAATCAAGCTTCTTACAAAGTGATTCATCCTGGTTTGATTGGAACGACGAAGAAGCTGTGCTATTCCCAAACTGGGAAACTGGAATCACCTGATTTGAAAGTGGGATAACTTCTTCATCCCAACTCCTATGAGATTTATTCAACTTCCTGGTGATTCTCCACCACTTTATGTATCCAAATCAAGCTTCTTACAAGTGATTCATCCTGGTTTGATTGGAACGACGAAGAAGCTGTCTATTCCCAAACTGGGAAACTGGAATCACCTGATTTGAAAGTGGGATAACTTCTTCATCCCAACTCCTATGAGATTTTATTCAACTTCCTGGTGATTCTCCACCACTTTATGTATCCAAATCAAGCTTTTCACAAAGTGATTCATCCTGGTTTGATTGGAACGACGAAGAAGCTGTGCTATTCCCAAACTGGGAAACTGGAATCACCTGATTTGAAAGTGGGATAACTTCTTCATCCCAACTCCTATGAGATTTATTCAACTTCCTGGTGATTCTCCACCACTTTATGTATCCAAATCAAGCTTTCACAAAGTGATTCATCCTGGTTTGATTGGAACGACGAAGAAGCTGTGCTATTCCCAACTGGGAAACTGGAATCACCTGATTTGAAAGTGGGATAACTTCTTCATCCCAACTCCTATGAGATTTATTCAACTTCCTGGTGATTTTCTCCACCACTTTATGTATCCAAATCAAGCTTCTTACAAGTGATTCATCCTGGTTTGATTGGAACGACGAAGAAGCTGTGCTATTTCCAAACTGGGAACTGGAATCACCTGATTTGAAAGTGGGGAACTTCTTCATCCCAACTCCTATGAGATTTATTCAACTTCCTGGTGATTCTCCACCACTTTATGTATCCAAATCAAGCTTCTTACAAAGTGATTCATCCTGGTTGATTGGAACGACGAAGAAGAAGCTGTGCTATTCCCAAACTGGGAAACTGGAATCACCTGATTTGAAAGTGGGATAACTTCTTCATCCCAACTCCTATGAGATTTATTCAACTTCCTGGTGATTCTCCACACTTTATGTATCCAAATCAAGCTTCTTACAAAGTGATTCATCCTGGTTTGATTGGAACGACGAAGAAGCTGTGTATTCCCAAACTGGGAAAAACTGGAATCACCTGATTTGAAAGTGGGATAACTTCTTCATCCCAACTCCTATGAGATTTATTCAACTTCCTGGTGATTCTCCACCACTTTATGTATCCAAATCAAGCTTCTCACCAAGTGATTCATCCTGGTTTGATTGGAACGACGAAGAAGCTGTCCTATTCCCAAACTGGGAAACTGGAATCACCTGATTTGAAAGTGGGATAACTTCTTCATCCCAACTCCTATGAGATTTATTCAACTTCCTGGTGATTCTCCACCACTTTATGTATCCAAATCAAGCTTCTTACAAAGTGATTCATCCTGGTTTGATTGGAACGACGAAGAAGCTGTGCTATTCCCAAACTGGGAAACTGGAATCACCTGATTTGAAAGTGGGATAACTTCTTCATCCAACTCCTATGAGATTTATTCAACTTCCTGGTGATTCTCCCCACTTTATGTATCCAAATCAAGCTTTTCACAAAGTGATTCATCCTGGTTTGATTGGAACGACGAAGAAGCTGTGCTATTCCCAAACTGGGAAACTGGAATCACCTGATTTGAAAGTGGGATAACTTCTTCATCCCAACTCCTATGAGATTTATTCAACTTCCTGGTGATTCTCCACCACTTTATGTATCCAAATCAAGCTTCTCACAAAGTGATTCATCCTGGTTTGATTGGAACGACGAAAAAGCTGTGCTATTCCCAAACTGGGAAACTGGAATCACCTGATTTGAAAGTGGGATAACTTCTTCATCCCAACTCCTATGAGATTTATTCAACTTCCTGGTGATTCTCCACCACTTTATGTATCCAAATCAAGCTTTTACAAAGTGATTCATCCTGGTTTGATTGGAACGACGAAGAAGCTGTGCTATTCCCAAACTGGGAAACTGGAATCACCTGATTTGAAAGTGGGATAACTTCTTCATCCCAACTCCTATGAGATTTATTCAACTTCCTGGTGATTCTCCACCACTTTATGTATCCAAATCAAGCTTCTTACAAAGTGATTCATCCTGGTTTGATTGGAACGACGAAGAAGCTGTCTATTCCCAAACTGGGAAACTGGAATCACCTGATTTGAAAGTGGGATAACTTCTTCATCCCAACTCCTATGAGATTTATTCAACTTCCTGGTGATTCTCCACCACTTTATGTATCCAAATCAAGCTTCTTACAAAGTGATTCATCCTGGTTTGATTGGAACGACGAAGAAGCTGTGCTATTCCCAAACTGGGAAACTGGAATCACCTGATTTGAAAGTGGGATAACTTCTTCATCCCAACTCCTATGAGATTTATTCAACTTCCTGGTGATTCTCCACCACTTTATGTATCCAAATCAAGCTTTCACAAAGTGATTCATCCTGGTTTGATTGGAACGACGAAGAAGCTGTCCTATTCCCAAACTGGGAAACTGGAATCACCTGATTTGAAAGTGGGATAACTTCTTCATCCCAACTCCTATGAGATTTATTCAACTTCCTGGTGATTCTCCACCACTTTATGTATCCAAATCAAGCTTCTCACAAAGTGATCATCCTGGTTTGATTGGAACGACGAAAAAGCTGTCTTATTCCCAAACTGGGAAACTGGAATCACCTGATTTGAAAGTGGGATAACTTCTTCATCCAACTCCTATGAGATTTATTCAACTTCCTGGTGATTTCTCCACCACTTTATGTATCCAAATCAAGCTTCTCACAAAGTGATTCATCCTGGTTTGATTGGAACGACGAAGAAGCTGTGCTATTCCCAAACTGGGAAACTGGAATCACCTGATTTGAAAGTGGGATAACTTCTTCATCCCAACTCCTATGAGATTTATTCAACTTCCTGGTGATTCTCCACCACTTTATGTATCCAAATCAAGCTTCTTACAAAGTGATTCATCCTGGTTTGATTGGAACGACGAAAACTGTGCTATTCCCAAACTGGGAAACTGGAATCACCTGATTTGAAAGTGGGATAACTTCTTCATCCCAACTCCTATGAGATTTATTCAACTTCCTGGTGATTCTCCACCACTTTATGTATCCAAATCAAGCTTCTTACAAAGTGATTCATCCTGGTTTGATTGGAACGACGAAGAAGCTGTGCTATTCCCAAACTGGGAAACTGGAATCACCTGATTTGAAAGTGGGATAACTTCTTCATCCAACTCCTATGAGATTTATTCAACTTCCTGGTGATTCTCCACCACTTTATGTATCCAAATCAAGCTTTACAAAGTGATTCATCCTGGTTTGATTGGAACGACGAAGAAGCTGTCCTATTCCCAAACTGGGAAACTGGAATCACCTGATTTGAAAGTGGGATAACTTCTTCATCCCAACTCCTATGAGATTTATTCAACTTCCTGGTGATTCTCCACCACTTTATGTATCCAAATCAAGCTTCTCTCACAAAGTGATTCATCCTGGTTTGATTGGAACGACGAAGAAGCTGTCTATTCCCAAACTGGGAAACTGGAATCACCTGATTTGAAAGTGGGATAACTTCTTCATCCCAACTCCTATGAGATTTATTCAACTTCCTGGTGATTCTCCACCACTTTATGTATCCAAATCAAGCTTCTCACAAAGTGATTCATCCTGGTTTGATTGGAACGAACATGAAGCTGTCCTATTCCCAAACTGGGAAACTGGAATCACCTGATTTGAAAGTGGGATAACTTCTTCATCCCAACTCCTATGAGATTTATTCAACTTCCTGGTGATTCTCCACCACTTTATGTATCCAAATCAAGCTTCACAAAGTGATTCATCCTGGTTTGATTGGAACGACGAAGAAGCTGTGTATTCCCAAACTGGGAAACTGGAATCACCTGATTTGAAAGTGGGATAACTTCTTCATCCCAACTCCTATGAGATTTATTCAACTTCCTGGTGATTCTCCACCACTTTATGTATCCAAATCAAGCTTTCTCACAAAGTGATTCATCCTGGTTTGATTGGAACGACGAAAAAGCTGTCTATTTCCAAACTGGGAAACTGGAATCACCTGATTTGAAAGTGGGATAACTTCTTCATCCCAACTCCTATGAGATTTATTCAACTTCCTGGTGATTCTCCACCACTTTATGTATCCAAATCAAGCTTTCACAAAGTGATTCATCCTGGTTTGATTGGAACGACGAAGAAGCTGTCTATTCCCAAACTGGGAAACTGGAATCACCTGATTTGAAAGTGGGATAACTTCTTCATCCCAACTCCTATGAGATTTATTCAACTTCCTGGTGATTCTCCACCACTTTATGTATCCAAATCAAGCTTCTTCAAAGTGATTCATCCTGGTTTGATTGGAACGACGAAGAAGCTGTGCTATTCCCAAACTGGGAAACTGGAATCACCTGATTTGAAAGTGGGATAACTTCTTCATCCCAACTCCTATGAGATTTATTCAACTTCCTGGTGATTCTCCCAACTTTATGTATCCAATCAAGCTTCTCACAAAGTGATTCATCCTGGTTGATTGGAACGACGAAGAAGCTGTGCTATTCCCAAACTGGGAAACTGGAATCACCTGATTTGAAAGTGGGATAACTTCTTCATCCCAACTCCTATGAGATTTATTCAACTTCCTGGTGATTCTCCACCACTTTATGTATCCAAATCAAGCTTCTTACAAGTGATTCATCCTGGTTTGATTGGAACGACGAAGAAGCTGTGTATTCCCAAACTGGGAAACTGGAATCACCTGATTTGAAAGTGGGATAACTTCTTCATCCCAACTCCTATGAGATTTATTCAACTTCCTGGTGATTCTCCACCACTTTATGTATCCAAATCAAGCTTTTCACCAAGTGATTCATCCTGGTTTGATTGAACGACGAAGAAGCTGTGCTATTCCCAAACTGGGAAACTGGAATCACCTGATTTGAAAGTGGGATAACTTCTTCATCCCAACTCCTATGAGATTTATTCAAATTCCTGGTGATTCTCCACCACTTTATGTATCCAAATCAAGCTTCTCACAAAGTGATTCATCCTGGTTTGATTGGAACGACGAAAAGCTGTCTATTCCAAACTGGGAAACTGGAATCACCTGATTTGAAAGTGGGATAACTTCTCATCCCAACTCCTATGAGATTTATTCAACTTCCTGGTGATTCTCCACCACTTTATGTATCCAAATCAAGCTTCTCACAAGTGATTCATCCTGGTTTGATTGGAACGACGAAGAAGCTGTGCTATTCCCAAACTGGAAAACTGGAATCACCTGATTTGAAAGTGGGATAACTTCTTCATCCCAACTCCTATGAGATTTATTCAACTTCCTGGTGATTCTCCACCACTTTATGTATCCAAATCAAGCTTCTCACAAAGTGATTCATCCTGGTTTGATTGGAACGACGAAGAAGCTGTACTATTTCCAAACTGGGAAACTGGAATCACCTGATTTGAAAGTGGGATAACTTCTTCATCCAACTCCTATGAGATTTATTCAACTTCCTGGTGATTCTCCACCACTTTATGTATCCAAATCAAGCTTCTCACAAAGTGATTCATCCTGGTTTGATTGGAACGACGAAGAAGCTGTGATTTCCAAACTGGGAAACTGGAATCACCTGATTTGAAAGTGGGATAACTTCTTCATCCCAACTCTATGAGATTTATTCAACTTCCTGGTGATTCTCCACACTTTATGTATCCAAATCAAGCTTCTCACAAAGTGATTCATCCTGGTTTGATTGGAACGACGAAGAAGTGTGCTATTCCCAACTGGGAAACTGGAATCACCTGATTTGAAAGTTGGATAACTTCTTCATCCCAACTCCTATGAAATTTATTCAACTTCCTGGTGATTCTCCACCACTTTTATGTATCCAAATCAAGCTTCTCACAAAGTGATTCATCCTGGTTTGATTGGAACGACGAAAAGCTGTGCTATTCCCAAACTGGGAAACTGGAATCACCTGATTTGAAAGTGGGATAACTTCTTCATCCCAACTCCTATGAGATTTATTCAACTTCCTGGTGTCTCCACCACTTTATGTATCCAAATCAAGCTTCTTACAAAGTGATTCATCCTGGTTTGATTGGAACGACGAAGAAGCTGTGCTATTCCCAAACTGGGAGGGAAAATGAATCACCTGATTTGAAAGTGGGATAACTTCTTCATCCCAACTCCTATGAGATTTATTCAACTTCCTGGTGATTCTCCACCACTTATGTATCCAAATCAAGCTTTTACAAAGTGATTCATCCTGGTTTGATTGGAACGACGAAGAAGCTGTCCTATTCCCAAACTGGGGAACTGGAATCACCTGATTTGAAAGTGGGATAACTTCTTCATCCCAACTCCTATGAGATTTATTCAACTTCCTGGTGATTCTCCACCACTTTATGTATCCAAATCAAGCTTCTTACAAAGTGATTCATCCTGTTTGATTGGAACGACGAACAAGCTGTCCTATTCCCAAACTGGGAAACTGGGATCACCTGATTTGAAAGTGGATAAAACTTTCATCCCAACTTATGATTTATTCAACTCCTGGTGATTCTCCACCACTTATGTATCCAACTCAATGTGGTAACCAAAATTGACAACGATCGATTCCGTTTAATTTTAACTAAGGAAACTAGGAA